>NW_022611029.1:0-29223 GCF_000309985.2 Brassica rapa
AGGAAACGTGCAAGCCAGTTCTTAGGACATCAAGGCAAGCGTTCCATGGTCGAGAAAGAAGGTTATGGACATAAGGAAACTTAGACTTAACCTTATACAGCTAAGCGAAAGCTAGGAACGATAAGACGGTAACTGGACGAAGTGGACGAGTAGCTCGGGCAGCTCAATGAAGCTAGGTTCAGTTCACTCTAGCTCAGTCACTACAAATTGTCAGCTCCACTAGCTGGACTACTAGATCACTCAGCTGAGGCACCTGAGAGTCAGCTCATCTCAGCTAGACGGACTGTCCGGCTTTAGGCCGATGGTCCGGGTCCGGGGTCAGTGACGGGCTGTGAGTCCGGCCAGAGGCCATAGGCTGTTGGGTCTCAGGACAAGGCCATTGGCTAAGTCCAGGAGCTTGGGGCGTGGGTTGGGCTTGTGGCCGACCCCAAACCCAATCAGAAGAAAGGGCGAAGGGATGAAGTGGCCGAAAGGGGACAACCCTTGGCCAATGGTGCCCATTCGCTAGCAAGTCGTGCCTGTTCGTGGGGCAAGACTTACCCCCTCGTTTTCTATAAATATGGGGGCTCTCTGGTCGATTTCATTATCCAATTCAAGAGTAAAATACTCAGAGAAAAACGTAGAGAGAAAGAAAGAGAGAAAGAGAGAGTTCCGGCCAAGAGAAAGGCCGATTGTGTGGTGTTGTGTTCCGGCGACTCTGATCGTTTGAGAACTAACTCCGGTCAAGAATGGGAGATCAAGACAAGGAGAAGACCATGGAGAACCCTGACGTGGTTCACAAGGTATGTGATGGGCCGTGGCTCCATCAGACCGAACGGACGGTCCATGCGACCGCACCGCGGCTCTGCTATGTTCCAAAGTCCCATCCGGCTCTCCTTATCTGTTTCAATTCGTTTCTCTTCTCTTCTCTCTGGTTAAACACGAAAGGTTGTGTTGGTTGAGTCCAAGGGACACGTCCCCAGGCTTTGGCCGAACATAACCAAACCGCTAGCCTAGACACGGGTCGGTTAGTCGGATGATCCGATCGCACCAAGACTGGGCGGTTAGGACGAACGGTTGGGAATGACCCAAAGGGCATGAGTTGTCAAGAGTCACGAGTGTCCAAGAGGCACGAATGGCCAAAGGGTGCATGTTCCAAACGGTGTCTTTCGGGACAGGATAGGACCTGGTCACGGTTTGTCTAAGCCAAGGTAGAGTCGCAAGGTCTGACCGGTTGCTAAGCCTTCCGGATTAGGCTTGAGGCTTACTCGGCCGATTGGATCAAGGCCTAAGGCCGGATCAGGTAAGGGAGTCCGTTGGGCCATTGAGCCGGACTCCATTGGCCGGTCGCACCTAGATTCTATCCGGTTTAGACGGATTGGTCTTTGGGGACGATCTGGATCTGTTCGTGTGTTCTGTTTATCTATTCTAGACTATCTATCTGATTCTAAGTCAAGGGGTGGTTGGTTGAATGACTTAGGATACGGTAGGTAGGTTCATACGTTTTATGATTATGTTGACTGAGGTTTATCTAATTTCTAGGAACCAAGCCAAGCATTGTGGAATCAATCCGTTCTATTCTCCGTTATGATTAATGCTTATCTGGTTGTGGTTTCAGGAACTAAGGATGGTTCTGGTCAAGCCAAGGAGCCGTGAAGGCTCGGTCAGTGAGAGGCTGTGTAACGTGTGGTTAGATGATACTAGGGATGAACTAGTGATTGTCTATGAGACTGTTAAGAAGTTGTGTATTGAATCACATGTTTCTAAGTAATACAAAGTTTATACATTGTTATTCCGCTGTGCAATCTGTTCCTTTGTTTATGAACCTCATATTCGAATATGACTTAGTGAATAAAAAACTTAAAATGGATCAGACAAGCAAAGATATTAATAAGTAAGCATTCGTATCCAGTTGGGTCAAGAGACCAGGAACGGGTCTTACAGTCTTTGTGTGTCCGTGTGTGTCCGTCAGCACACACAAGACGTCTGTGGGTGTCAGTCAGCACACACATGACATTCATGTGTGTCAGTCAGCACACACAGGACGTCCGTGGCTGTCTGTTTGTGTCCCTGTGTGTCTGTCAGAAGACACAGGACGTCCGTGGCTGTCCATCAGTACACATATCAACACGTTGGTCCTTGGACTCGGCATGCTGGCCCTCCCCGTGGACTGTTTGGGTGATTTTGGCAGACCTGGGATGTCTGTTCAGTACACACAGGACTCTGTGGGTGTCCGCCAGCACACACAGGACGTCTGTGGCTGTCTATGGCTGTCCGTCAGCACTTACAAGACGTATGTGGCTGTCCGTGTGTGTCCGAGTGTGTCTGTGGGCGTCCGTCAGCACACACAGGACGTCTGTGGCTGTCCATCAGTACACATATCAGCACGCTGGTCCTTGGACTCAGCACGCTGGCCTTTCCCGTGGACTGTTCGGGTGATTTTGGCACCCGTGGGCTGTCTGTTCAGTACACACAGGACGTCCGTGGGTGTCCGTCAGCACACACAGGACGTCTGTGTGTGTCCGTCAGCACACACAGGACCTCTCTGCCTGTCCGTGTGTGTCCGTGTGTGTCCGTCAGCACACACAGGACGTCTGTGGCTGTTCATCAGTGCACATATCAGCACGTTGGTCCTTGGACTCAGCACGCTGACCCTTCCCGTGGACTGTTCGGGTGATTTTGGCCCACGTGGGCTGTTTGTTCAGTACACACTGGACGTCCGTGGGTGTCCACCAGCACACACATGACGTCTGTGGCTGTCCGTGGTCCAACTGAGTCCGTCAACACACCAGAACGTTTGTGGCGTCCATCAGTACACATATAAGCACGTTGGTCCTTGGACTCAGCACGCTGGCCCTTCCGTGGAGTTTGGGTGATTTTGGCCCACGTGGGCTGTCTGTTCAGTACACACAGGACGTCCGTGGGTGTTCGCCAGCACACACAGGACATCCGTGGCTGTCTGTGGCTATCCGTTAGCACACACAAGACGTCCGTGGCTGTCCGTGTGTGTCTGTCAGCACACACAAGACGTCCGTGGGTGTCCGTCAGCAGACACAGGAGTCGTGTGTTCTGTCAGAACACACAGGACATGTGTGGCTGTCCGTGTGTGTCCGTCTGTGTCCGTCAGCACACACATGATGTCCGGTGGCTGTCCGTCAGCACACACAGGACGTCCGTGGCTGTCTGCGGCTGTCCATCAGTACACATATCAGCACGATGGTCCATGGATCTCAGCACGCTGGCTTCCCCGGACTCTGTTCGGGTGATTTTGGCCCACGTACGCTGTCTGTTCAGTACACACAGGCCGTCTGTGGGTGTCCGTCAGCATACACAGGACGTCCGTGTGTGTCCGTCAGCACACACAGGACGTCCAGGCTGTCCGTATGTTCCGTCAGCATACACAGGACTTCCTGGCTGTCATCAGTACACATATCAGCACGTTGGTCCTTGGACTCAACACGCTGACCCTTCCCGTGGACTGTTCGGGTGATGTTGGCCCATGTGGGCAGTCTGTTCAGTACACACAGGATGTCCGTGGGTGTCCGCCAGCACACACAGGACGTCCGTGTTGTCCGAGGCTTTCCGTCAACACACACAGGATGTCCGTGGCTGTCCGTGTGTGCCCGTGTGTGTCCTGTGTGTCCATCAGGACACACAAGACGTCCGTGGCTGTCCGTCAGCACACACAGGACGTCTGGGCTGTCCGTGGGCCTGTGTGTATCCGTGTGTTTCCATCAGGACACACAAGACGTCCGTGTGTGTGTTCGTCCGCACACACATGACGGTGTGGCTGACCGTGTGTATCCGTGTGTGTCCGTCAGCACACACAGGACGTCCGGGGCTGTCCATTAAGACACATATCAGCACGTTAGTTCTTGAACTCAGCACGCTGACCCTTCCCATGGACTGTTTTGGTGATTTTTGGCCCATGTGGGCAGTCTGTTTAGTACACACAGGACGTCCGTGGGTGTCCGCCAGCACACACAGGACATCCATGGCTTTGTGTGTGTGTCCGTGTGTGTCTGTCTGTGTCCGTCAGCACACACAGGACGGCCGTGGCTTTAAATCAGTACACATATCAGCACGTTGGTCCTTGGACTCAGCACGCTGGCCCTTCCCGTGGACTGTTTGCGTCTTTGGCCCACGTGGCTGTCTATCAGTACACACAGCAGTCGGGGTGTCCGCCAGCACACATAGGACATCCATGGCTGTCCGTGGCTGTCCGTCAGCACAGACAAGACGTCCGTGGCTGTCCTTGTGTGTCCGTGTGTGTCGGTCAGCACACACAAGACGTCTGTGGGTGTCCGTCAGCACACACAGGACGTCTGTGTGTGTCCGTCAGCACACACAGGACCTCTCTGCCTGTCCGTGTGTGTCCGTGTGTGTCCGTCAGCACACACAGGACGTCTGTGGCTGTTCATCAGTGCACATATCAGCACATTGGTCCTTGGACTCAGCACGCTGACCCTTCCCGTGGACTGTTCGGGTGATTTTGGCCCACGTGGGCTGTTTGTTCAGTACACACTGGACGTCCGTGGGTGTCCACCAGCACACACATGACGTCTGTGGCTGTCCGTGTGTCCAACTGAGTCCGTCAACACACACAGAACGTTTGTGGCTGTCCATCAGTACACATATAAGCACGTTGGTCCTTGGACTCAGCACGCTGGCCCTTCCGTGGACTGTTTGGGTGATTTTGGCCCACGTGGGCTGTCTGTTCAGTACACACAGGACGTCCGTGGGTGTTCGCCAGCACACACAGGACATCCGTGGCTGTCTGTGGCTATCCGTTAGCACACACAAGACGTCCGTGGCTGTCCGTGTGTGTCTGTCAGCACACACAAGACGTCCGTGGGTGTCCGTCAGCAGACACAGGACGTCCGTGTGTGTCTGTCAGAACACACAGGACATGTGTGGCTGTCCGTGTGTGTCCGTCTGTGTCCGTCAGCACACACATGATGTCCGTGGCTGTCTATCAGTACACATATCAGCACGTTGATCCTTGGATTCAGCATGCTGGCCCTTCCTGTGGATTGTTTGGGTGATTTTGGTCCATGTGGGCTGTCTGTTCAGTACACACAAGACGTCCGTGGGTGTCCGCAAGCACACACAGGACGTCTGTGGCTGTTTGTGGCTGTCCGTCAGCACACACAGTACGTCTGTGGATGTCCGTGTGTGTTCGTGTGTGTCCGTGTGTGTCCGTCAGCACACTCATAACGTCTGTGTGTGTCCATCAGCACACATGACGTCCGTGGCTGTCCATCAGTACACATATCAGCACGTTGGTCCTTGGACTCAGCACGCTGACCCTTCCCGTTGACTGTTTGGGTGATTTTAGCCCTCGTGGGCTGTCTGTTCAGTACACACAGGACGTCCGTGGGTGTCCGCCAGCACACACAGGACGTCCGTGGCTGTCCGTGGCTGTCCGTGGCTGTCCGTCAGCACACACAGGACGTCCGTGGCTGTCTGCGGCTGTCCATCAGTACACATATCAGCACGATGGTCCATGGACTCAGCACGCTGGCTCTTCCCCTGGACTGTTCGGGTGATTTTGGCCCACGTAGGCTGTCTGTTCAGTACACACAGGCCGTCTGTGGGTGTCCGTCAGCATACACAGGACGTTCGTGTGTGTCCGTCAGCACACACAGGACGTCCATGGCTGTCCGTATGTGTCCGTCAGCATACACAGGACTTCCGTGGCTGTCCATCAGTACACATATCAGCACGTTGGTCCTTGGACTCAACACGCTGACCCTTCCCGTGGACTGTTCGGGTGATTTTGGCCCATGTGGGCAGTCTGTTCAGTACACACAGGATGTCCGTGGGTGTCCGCCAGCACACACAGGACGTCCGTGGCTGTCCGAGGCTTTCCGTCAACACACACAGGATGTCCGTGGCTGTCCGTGTGTGCCCGTGTGTGTCCGTGTGTGTCCATCAGGACACACAAGACGTCCGTGGCTGTCCGTCAGCACACACAGGACGTCTGTGGCTGTCCGTGTGTGCCTGTGTGTATCCGTGTGTTTCCATCAGGACACACAAGACGTCCGTGTGTGTTCGTCCGCACACACATGACGTGTGTGGCTGACCGTGTGTATCCGTGTGTGTCCGTCAGCACACACAGGACGTCCGGGGCTGTCCATTAAGACACATATCAGCACGTTAGTTCTTGAACTCAGCACGCTGACCCTTCCCATGGACTGTTTTGGTGATTTTGGCCCACGTGGGCAGTCTGTTTAGTACACACAGGACGTCCGTGGGTGTCCGCCAGCACACACAGGACATCCATGGCTGTGTGTGTGTGTCCGTGTGTGTCTGTCTGTGTCCGTCAGCACACACAGGACGGCCGTGGCTTTAAATCAGTACACATATCAGCACGTTGGTCCTTGGACTCAGCACGCTGGCCCTTCCCGTGGACTGTTTGCGTCATTTTGGCCCACGTGGGCTGTCTGTTCAGTACACACAGCATGTCTGTGGGTGTCCGCCAGCACACATAGGACATCCATGGCTGTCCGTGGCTGTCCGTCAGCACACACAAGACGTCCGTGGCTGTCCTTGTGTGTCCGTGTGTGTCGGTCAGCACACACAAGACGTCTGTGGGTGTCTGTCAGCACACACATGACGTTCGTGTGTGTCAGTCAGCACACACAGGACGTCCGTGGCTATCTGTGTGTGTCCCTGTGTGTCAGTCAGAACACACAGGACGTCCGTGGCTGTCCATCAGTACACATATCAACACGTTGGTCCTTGGACTCGGCATGCTGGCCCTCCCCGTGGACTGTTTGGGTGATTTTGGCAGACGTGGGCTGTCTGTTCAGTACACACAGGACGTCTGTGGGTGTCCGCCAGCACACACATGATGTCTGTGGCTGTCCGTCAGCACTCACAAGATGTCTGTGGCTGTCCGTGTGTGTCCGTGTGTGTCCGAGTGTGTCTGTGTGTGTCCGTCAGCACACACAGGACGTATGTGGCTGTCCATCAGTACACATATCAGCACGCTGGTCCCTGGACTCAGCACGCTGTCCTTTCCCGTGGACTGTTTGAGTGATTTTGCACACGTGGGCTCTCTGTTCAGTACACACAGGACGTCCGTGGGTGTCCGTCAGCACACACAGGACGTCCGTGTGTGTCCGTCAGCACACACATGACGTCTGTGGCTGTCCGTGTGTCTCCGTGTGTGTCCGTCAGCACACACAGGACGTCTGTGGCTGTCCATCAGTACACATATCAGCACGTTGGTCCTTGGACTCAGCACGCTGACCCTTCCCGTGGACTGTTCGGGTGATTTTGGCCCACGTAGGCTGTCTGTTTAGTACACACAGGACGTCCGTGGGTGTCTGCCAACACACACAGGACGTCCGTGGCTGTCCGTGTGTCCAACTGAGTCCGGCAGCACACACAGAACGTCTGTGGCTGTCCATCAGTACACATTTCAGCACGTTGGTCCTTGGACTCAGCACGCTGGCCCTTCCCGTGGACTGTTCGGGTGATTTTGGCACACGTAGGCTGTCTGTTCAGTACACACAGGACGTCTGTGGGTGTCAGCCAGCACACACAGGACGTCCGTGGCTGTCCGTCAGCACAAACAGGACGTCTATGGCTGTCCGTGTGTGTCTGTGTGTGTCCAACGGCACACACATGACGTCCGTGGCTGTCCATCAGTACACATATCAGCCTGTTGGTCCTTGGACTCAGCACGCTGACCCTTCCCGTGGCTGTTCGTGGCTGTCTGTTAGCACACACAGGATGTCGGTGGCTGTCCGTGTGTGTCCGTATGTGTCCGTCAGCACACACAAGACGTTTGTGGGTGTCCGTCAACACACACAGGACGTCCGTCTGTGTTTGTCAGCACACACAAGATGTCTGTGGGTGTCCGTCAGCACACACAGGACGTTCGTGTGTGTCCGCAAGCACACACAAGACGTTTGTGGCTGTCCGTGTGTTTCCGTGTGTGTCCGTCAGCACACAGGACGTCCGTGGCTGTCCATCAGTACACATATCGGCACGTTGGTCCTTGGGCTCAGCAAGCTGACCCTTCCCATGGACTGTTCGGGTGATTTTGGCCCACGTGGGCTGTCTGTTCAGTACACACAGGACGTCCGTGGGTGTCCGTCAGCACACACAGGACGTCCGTACCTGTCCGTGTGTGTCTGTTTGTGTCCGTCTATGTCCGTCAGCACACACAGGACGTCCGTGGCTGTCCATCAGTACACATATCAGCACGTTGGACCTTGGACTCAGCCCGCTGGCCCTTCCCGTGGACTGTTTGGTTGATTTTGGCCCACGTGGGCTGTCTGTTCAGTACAGACAGAACGTCTGTGGCTGTCCGTCGGCACACACAGGACGTCTGTGGCTGTCCGTCAGCACACACAGGACATCTGTGGCTGTCCCCGTGTGTCCGTCAGCACACACAGGACGTCCGTGGCTGTTCATCAGTACAAATATCAGCCAGCTGGTCCTTGAACTCAGCACGCTGGCCCTTCCTGTGGACTGTTTGAGTTATTTTGGCCCACGTGGGCAGTCTGTTCAGTACACAAAGGACGTCCGTGGGTGTCCGCCAGCACACACAAGACGTCCGTGGCTTTCCGTCCGCACACACAGGACGTCTGTGGCTGTCTGTGTGTGTCTGTGTGTGTCTGTCTGTGTCCGTCAGCACACACAGGACGTCTGTGGCTGTCCATCAGTACCTATATCAGCACGCTGGTCCTTGGACTCATAACGCTGGCCCTTCCCGTGGACTGTTCGGGTGATTTTGGCCCACATGGGCTGTCTGTTCAGTACACACAGGACGTCTGTGGGTGTCCGTCAGCACACACATGATGTCCGTCTGTGTTCGTCAGCACAACCAGGACGTCTGTGGCTGTCCGTGTGTGTCCGTCGGCACACACAGGACGTCCGTGGCTGTCCATCGGTACACATATCAGCCTGTTGGTCCTTGGACTCAGCACACTGACCCTTCCCGTGGCTGTCCGTAAGCACACACAGGATGTCTGTGGCTGTCCATGTGTGTCCGTGTGTGTCCGTCAGCACACACAAGACGTCTGTGGGTGTCCGTCAGCACACACAGGACGTCCGTGTCTGTCCATCAGTACACATATCAGCACGTTGGTCCTTGGACTCAGCACGCTGACCCTTCCCGTGGACTGTTTGGGTGATTTTGGCCCACGTGGGCTGTCTGTTCAGTACACACAGGACGTCTGTGGGTGTCAGCCAGCACACACAGGACGTTCGTGGCTGTCCGTCAGCACAAACAGGACGTCTATGGCTGTCCGTGTGTGTTTCTGTGTGTCCAACGGCACACACAGGACGTCTGTGGCTGTCCATCAGTACACATATCAGCCTGTTGGTCCTTGGACTCAGCACGCTGACCCTTCCTGTGGCTGTTCGTGGCTGTCTGTTAGCACACACACGATGTCCGTGGCTGTCTGTGTGTGTTCGTGTGTGTCCGTCAGCACACACAAGATGTCTGTGGGTGTCCGTCAGCACACACAGGACGTCCGTGTGTGTCCGTCAGCACACACAGGATGTCTGTGGCTGTCCGTATGTTTCCGTGTGTGTCCGTCAGCACACACAGGACGTCCATGGCTGTATATCAGTTCACATATCGGCACGTTGGTCCTTGGGCTCAGCAAGCTGACACTTCCCATGGACTGTTCGGGTTATTTTGGCCCACGTGGGCTGTATGTTCAGTACACACATGACGTCCGTGGGTGTCCGCCAACACACACACAGGACGTCCGTAGCTGTCCGTGTGTGTCCGCATGTGTACGTCTATGTCCGTCAGCACACACAGGACGTCCGTGGCTGTCCATCAGTACACATATCAGCACGTTGGAACTTGGACTCAGCCCGCTGGCCCTTCCCGTGGACTGTTTGGGTGATTTTGGCCCACGTGGACTGTTGTGGGAACCGAAATTCACACTGTCGATTTCCGTTTAAATAAGGAAACTAAGAAAACCCTAGTTTCCCAGAGGACCCGGATATCTGTTAATTACCACACGTCAAGCAATCAGAACACGAGAACAACAACGATAAAAATAAGAAATCGAAAAGAGAGCAAAGAAGATCTTATTCCGAATCTGCGTATGAGCGTTTACAACAAGGTATAAGCCTGGGCTCGAGAGCTGTCGGCGAGATTCCTAGTTCTAGCAACCCTAAGACGGCTAAACCTAATTGAGTCGCAGCTCGAAATAACAAAAACGGAAAATTGCCTAAATTGCTCTAAGTGCTAAGTTTGCTCTGAAAAAGTCCTCTCCTCTGCTCCTCGCCTAGGACTCCTTATATACTAGCTCCAAGGTCGGTTTACGCTTTTACTCTTCTGCCCTTAAGCCGTCATAGCATAAAATGGAGATTTTCCATTTTTCCCGATCTTCATAATTATCTTCAAAACTTCCGTATTATCCGCGGAAACTTGACATTTATCCTTCCTCGTGGGCCAAGCGTAAACCATGCTGTGGTTTACGGGCTTTTGGTTAGGAAAATCGTAGGATGGGCTTCGAATCGTGTTTTAGGTCCCTTTGGGCCGTTTTACGACTCGATACGTTTACTACGAGTTTTCCGCGGTTTCTAATCCGCGAAGTTTGATCGATGAATTAGAATAGCGGGAAACATGGACTGAGCTTGCTACGGTCTTCGGGAGATAGCATTCGAAGGTTTGACGAGAACGCATGGACTGGTGTCGTATCGATGTTCGGAAAGGTTCAATCGCTACACAGCGACCGAACTTTGGCTCGAGCCCGGTCGCTACGTAGCGACCGTGTGAGACGAGTGCTCGGTCGCTACGTAGCGACCGAGCTTTGGCTTGAGCTTGGTCGCTACGTAGCGACCGAGCGGGACGATCGCTCGGTCGCTACGTAGCGAGCGAGCTTGGCTGAGCTCGGTCGTTACGTAGCGACCGAGCGGGACGAGCGCTCGGTCGCTACGTAGCGACCGAGCTTGTATGAGCTCGGTCGCTACGTAGAGACCGAGCGGGACGATCGCTACGTAGCGACCGAGCTTGGCTGAGCTCGGTCGCTACATAGCGACCGAGCGGGACGAGCGCTTGGTCGCTACGTAGCGACCGAGCTTGGCTGAGCTCGGTCGCTACGTAACGACCGAGCGGCACGATCGCTCGGTCGCTACGTAGCAACCGAGCTTTGGCTCGAGCTCGGTCGCTACGTAGCGACCGAGCGGGACGATCGCTCGTTCGCTACGTAGCGACTGAGCTTTGGCTCGGGTTCGGTTGCTACGTAGCGACCGGACGGCGTGTATATGTAGCGACCGAGCTTGGTTTGTTCGGTTTGAATCCCAAAGGATAGTTCTTCGTAAAAACCTCGTATAGGTTATTTTTACGAAAATTACATCTCTTCTTTTACTAACTCTTTCGGAAATACGATCTCCGAGGATTTTCGGGTGGTAGTTCCGTCGTAACCATTTTTTACCCCAACAGTTAGCCCCCCAGCCCGTTAGGATCATGTATCGTAGGATCCTAGCGTGCGGTTAGGCATGTTTGGCAAGTTAGGCGTGATGGATGGAATTAATATCCGAAAATCCGAGCTTGAATAGTAAATCCTCATGTCTTATAAGAAGAGAGGTAACTTGTTCCATAATTTTTTCACTTTCTTGTTTTTCTCTAAGATCTTTCAAAAAAAAAAAAAAACTTTCTATCTTTCTCTCCACCCTTTTCTGCTATTCTCTCAAGAGAAGTGTAAAGATGTCGAGCAAGAAAAAGGTTGCGAAAAAAGGGTCTTCGTCCGCGAGTCCTTATGAAGAGCTCGTCGTTCCGAAGATGGAGTTCGTGCCTCACTCGGTGCATCCTGCAGAGAACGAGGCATGGTGGGTTTCTCATTATGGCTCGTTGACCCCTCCCAAGGAGAAGCCGTTCCCGGTCCTGGTCCATCGTGGAGTCGAGGAAGAGGATGCAAGCAGGACTACTGACGTGTTTCTCGCGACGATGCGATCGTTCTACCACATCCCGGATGCTGTGGAGTTCCGGGTTCCCTGCCGCGGGGAATGTGCTAACAACCCCCCGGAGGGTTACTTTACTTGTTATGAGGCGTTCGTAGTGCGTTGTCGCCTCTGGTTCCCCATACCCGAAATTCTCGTCTGAGTGTTGCACCGTTTCGAAGTTGCGATAAGTCAGTTGACACCCCTTGCCATTCAGCACCTTATTGGGATCCTGATCCTAAGCTACGAGCATGGCCTTTCCCTTTCCGTCGATCATTATGAAGCGCTTTTGAGGCTGCAACTTGTCAGGGGTACGGATAAGCATAGGTTGGTCCCTCGGAAATTTATGTCAGTGGTTAAGAAGTTTATTTCGAACTTCAACTCGTGGAAGAAGTTTTTTTTCTTTGTCCGTATAGACGCTGCATCCGTCGAAGAGAGTTGCATTCCATTTTTCCAGAGGTTGCCGAATGATCGTCCCTTCATCAACCCTTTTGCTCCGTTCCCCGAGGACATCATTTCGGTGAGAGATCTTCTCAGGAATGGTCCCTTCTTCTGGACTTCTTTTACGCCAAAGAGGGTTCGGAAGGCACTGATGTTTGTGCAACCCGGTCCTGCTTTGGATGCGGACACGGGAAGCGACTCCAAACCCGACGACCAGAATCCCGTCGAAGCTCCGACAGCTGCGCCGGAGTCGAGCTCTTGGAAGGGAAAAGATGTCGATCTTGGCGACATAGAGTTTTTGATGGATGACTCTATGCTTCCAGGATGGGATCCGAACCTTGCTTACGGCGACGGGAGCGGTTCGAGCGAGGCCCCTATTCCGGATTTCGATGATTTCTTTGCTGGGCTGCCATCGGGTTTCGATGCTCCTCCTCCTACGAAAGAATCGGCGAGGCCGAGAGTCGTTGCGGAAGGATCTCGCATCATCAATGGGGTTAGTTTTTTTTTGAGAATTTTTTGATGATGGTCCCATGTATATATTTATAACATGCCAATCGATTTTGCAGGGCCTGAGCTTGCTGGGCTCGGCCATTGAGGCGGGCCATAGAGAAGCCATGGTCTACCGTTTCAAGGCGGAGAAAGCGGAGCGGGATCTTGCTCGCGTGCAAGGCGAGATGCTGGAGCGAGAGGCGCAGCTTACTCGTGATCATGCGCGGGCTGTTCGTAAAGCGGAGAGGAAAGGCAAAAGAGAAATCGTCGAGGTGATGAAGACTCGTGCATCTCAGTTCCAGGTTGAGTACGGGAACCTCAAGAATGCCTTTACCTCGGTGGTGACTTTCGCGAGTGCCGTGGTTCGGTCGGAAGTCTTTGGAGGACGCGAGCCGATGACTATGTGTTTGAAGAGGAAATGAGCTTGATGAAGAGTGGGATGAGTGACCGTGCCCACGCTGAGGCGCTTATCCCTCCGATTGACGAGAGGATTCAAGGGTTCTGGGATTCCATCCCGGTTTCCCCTGATACCGAGGAGGTTCCGACCGATTTTCACGATGGTGGCGAGGAAGTGGATCGTCCCGCGGATGCGTTTGGTGCTTCGTTGTCCGGGGACTTTGACTTTGGATTATGAGGGATGGATTAGTTATCCTTGTTTTCGGCCGAATGTGGCCCTTTGAATTTGGATTTCGTTTAGGCCTGGATGGCCGTATTTGTATTTCCGGGACTGGCCGTTGGTGGCTTTGAATCCCTTGCCGCTTTACGCGGTTTATTTATTTAATAAATGTTTTGTTTCGAGTTTTCCTGAGTAGGGTTGAAGTAAATACGAGTTGTCGTCTCGTACGTAGTTCTGATTAGACGTTCAATCTGTTGGTTCGTTCGTGATTTTCGTAAAAATTTACTTATCTTTACGATTTTCGAGAACATTGAGATACGAACGGAGAGACATGGTTTATGATCTCGTATCTTTTAGATATCATGCCTTGAGATGTTTGAGACCACAGCGTTGGGTTTAGGGCAAGACCTAGGTTTACTTTCGGTTAAGGTTTGTGCGGTGACTAGCCGGCTATCGTTTTTCCTGTTGCGATTTCTTCCTGACTCGCACCGATTTAAAGTCCGCGTTATGTTCTCGGCTTATATGACTTGTATGGTACGAATCGAGCATCTTCTCAGAATCAACTGGAAGTGCTAAACCAAAATTTCGGATTTTTGTTGTAGCGCGCTTTTGTCCTTGTGCTGGACGTTTTTAAAGATCAAAAGAGTGATCGGATTGCGTTTGTTTAAGACGGCTGGCGTGTTCGTCGGGGCCAATCGACGAACGGGGTGTAAGGTTTTTGGTGGTCGCGTTCGGACAATTTGTTAGCATTGTCCTCGAATTTTAACTTTTGCGACGTCTCGCAGTTATTTCAAGGATTATGCGTGTACTTTTGAAAGATGATAATCTTTACGATTTTTGGGCCGGAAGGGGCCGCAGACAAGAGTCTTAACGTTTTCAGGCGTGTCCTGAAAGTTTCTTTTGTGTTTTACTGAAGCGTAAACGTTTTCGATAAGAAAAGACAACGTATATTGTAGTAAAAGTTTTTGAAGTTTCTAAAAACTCGATTACAATAATGAAAATTTTTCTAAGTGGGAGTATACGAGTATACGCACCCACTCCCCCCCCCTTTTTAGAGAGGGGGATAGCTGAACTCGTCTTTTGACGGGCTGCCTACGTACCCCTTTCGAGGATCAAGCCATCTCGTAGTTCTGTTTCATGCCGCGAGTGTTCTTACTCGGCGGTAGATGTCGCGATGTCCGCCTTGACCGTGTCGATCGTGGCTGGGTCGACGCTATTTTCCGGATGTTCCGGTTGAGTTGTTGCGTGGGCTTCGGATTTATGTCGAGCCTCAACGTCCGATGCGTTTGCGTTGATAGACGATTTTACTTCGTCTTCTCCCGGGGCGCTTTTGGCTGAAGATCGATCTATCTTCGCACGTTTGCCGTTTGTGGAAGCCGTGATTTGCCTTAACTTATGCTCCACGAGGAAGCATAGTCGCGACTGTTTTTGGCATCCCCAGATGGCCGCGACTCCGCTCGGCGTTGGGAACTTGAGACCCAGGTGGTAGGTTGACGGAACTGCCTGCATGGCGTTGAGCCATGGGGTTCCCATGATTACGTTGTAGATAGTGGGATGATCGACTACCGCAAATTCGACGATTTTCGTGATCTCCTTCGCCATGACTGGCAATTGGATTGATCCGAGAGTCATCGATACTTCGCCTGAAAAACCCGTGAGTGGTTTTGGCGTTGGAATTACTTCTCCGAGTTCGATACTCATCCGCTTGAGAGTGTCGCGGAAGATTACATTGACCGTGCTTCCCGTGTCGACGAGTACCCTTCCGACTTCTAAATCTCGTATGACGAGATCTATGACGAGCGGGTCGCAGTGAGGTTGGTCGATACCGCCGGCTTCTTCCTCTGTGAAGGTGATCGAGCAACTTTGGCCGTCTCGAGGAGGAGACCATGTAGGCCAATTTGCATTTGATTCTGCCTTCCGCTGGTAAGCCTTGATGGCCGACACGGTATCGCCGCAGTATTGTGATCCTCCGATGATCATATTGACTCTGCGACGATTGTTATCGTTCCCTTTGTCATCCGGCCTCCTACCGCGTTTATCCCCAGGATGGTTTCGTTGAGGGGATTTTTCAGCGGGCGGATTTCTATCCGTCTTTGGAGGCCGATCAGAATCGAGGATGAGATCCTTGACGCTAGTTACTTCCGAAAGCTCTCCAGCGAGTAGCTTCGCGGCCAGTCTTGCTCCCAAGACTTTGCAATTGGTCGTGGAGTGTCCTCGGGATTGGTGGAACTCGCAGAAGGTGTTTTCGTCATACCCTTGATTGCGAGTCCATGTGTTGCCTGTGGTCCGGCCTTGATCCGAACTGATCGCATAGTTATGCGCCCCTTGGAGATCTTCCCCCTCGTGATGGACGTACTTGTCGTTACGAGAGTTCTTCTTTTTCCCCTTCGGATCTGCGTCTTTCGAGGATGGTCTTGCCGGCTTATGTTTTTGCGATAAGACTTTAGTTTCTTCCTCGACTATGATGTAGTCCGTTGCTTTGTGGAGAGCGTCCTGGATCGTTCGCGGTTTGTCGAGAGTTATCCATTTTCTGAATTTCGACTTGTACCAGAGCGTCTTTCTCAGAGCGTCGATGGCCACTTTGTCGCTTATCCCGCTGACCCTGGACATTATCAGCTTGAACCGACTGATAAATTCGCGGAGGGGTTCGTCTTCCCTCTGGGAGAGACTCCAGAGGTCAACATCGGAAGTTTCCCTGTCTATGAATACAGAGTACTGTTTGAGGAATTCCGATGCGAGCTGTCGAAAACTCCCGATGGTGTTGCGACGAAGGCGTGCGAACCATTCGAGCGCTGCTCCTTCGAGATTTTCGACGAACAGGCGGCAATAGCCGGCATCTTTTTCGCCGTCCTTCAGTCTTGCTCTTCCCATCGCGATGTGGAAAGCCTGAAGGTGCGCTTTTGGATCGGCCGTACCATCGTACTTCGGTACTTTGATCTTTCCCGGATCGGACACCCTCATGTCCGAAATGCGACTGGTAAAGGGGGTCTTTCGAGCTCCTTCCAGCAGTCGATCGATCTCGGGGGCAGCACTGGTAGCATGATGGATTTGAGACTTTACGGCTCTCACTTCTGCCGCAGTCTTAGTGATGTAGTCGCGAAGATCGCGGATATCCGATGTCTCGTCAGTAGATTTCCGAGCCTGTCGGCGTTTACTGCGAGTGAGCTCGGTTTGCCTTTCGGCCAGTTCCTCTTGTTCGTTCCAATAGGCGACTTCTTCTTCTTCCGTCATTGGTTTTTCGAACGGGGAGCCTTCCCGAGCGGATCGGCTTCTGGTCCTTCTTGGATGTCTGTCGACATCCTCGTCGGTGTCGTTGGAGACATCGCTAGGATCCAGGTCAATGTGTTCGGCTTCGTTATCCTCCGAGTCCTTTGCAGGGGGCGGAAGATTTTCAGGGTTCCCCTTTTCGACGGGAGATTTCTCGCTAGGGTTTTGACCGGAAGGTCGTTCCCGCGCGAGTCCTGTTCTATCGAGTGGGGTGGCGAAGTCGAGCCTTTTCCCGCGGATTTTGGTGGTTCCGCGGGGACGGATAGCTTGGGTCCTTGCCGTTAAGGTTTCGACCTGTTTGGTCAAGGTATTCACGAGCTTATCCTGTTCTTCCGACCTTTTCTCATAGGTGGCGAACATCTTTTTGAACTCCTCGAGCGTCGCGGTGTTGGCTTGCGCGTTGGCCGCAGATACGTCCGCTACTGGAGTGTGGAGATCGGTGCCGCTGCCTCCATTAAGAGGAGTTTGCACGTTATCCGCGTCGTTGGTTGACATGTCAGATTGTGTGTGGCTTTTGCGGGTTAGATTGATCCGTAAGTCCCCCTCCTTCTAGCGCCAAACTGTGGGAACCGAAATTCACACTGTCGATTTCCGTTTAAATAAGGAAACTAAGAAAACCCTAGTTTCCCAGAGGACCCGGATATCTGTTAATTACCACACGTCAAGCAATCAGAACACGAGAACAACAACGATAAAAATAAGAAATCGAAAAGAGAGCAAAGAAGATCTTATTCCGAATCTGCGTATGAGCGTTTACAACAAGGTATAAGCCTGGGCTCGAGAGCTGTCGGCGAGATTCCTAGTTCTAGCAACCCTAAGACGGCTAAACCTAATTGAGTCGCAGCTCGAAATAACAAAAACGGAAAATTGCCTAAATTGCTCTAAGTGCTAAGTTTGCTCTGAAAAAGTCCTCTCCTCTGCTCCTCGCCTAGGACTCCTTATATACTAGCTCCAAGGTCGGTTTACGCTTTACTCTTCCGCCCTTAAGCCGTCGTAGCATAAAATGGAGATTTTCCATTTTTCCCGATCTTCATAATTATCTTCAAAACTTCCGTATTATCCGCGGAAACTTGACATTTATCCTTCCTCGTGGGCCAAGCGTAAACCATGCTGTGGTTTACGGGCTTTTGGTTAGGAAAATCGTAGGATGGGCTTCGAATCGTGTTTTAGGTCCCTTTGGGCCGTTTTCCGACTCGATACGTTTACTACGAGTTTTCTGCGGTTTCTAATCCGCGAAGTTTGATCGATGAATTAGAATAGCGGGAAACATGGACTGAGCTTGCTACGGTCTTCGGGAGATAGCATTCGAAGGTTTGACGAGAACGCATGGACTGGTGTCGTATCGATGTTTGGAAAGGTTCAATCGCTACACAGCGACCGAACTTTGGCTCGAGCCCGGTCGCTACGTAGCGACCGTGTGAGACGAGTGCTCGGTCGCTACGTAGCGACCGAGCTTTGGCTTGAGCTCGGTCGATACGTAGCGACCGAGCGGGACGATCGCTCGGTCGCTACGTAGCGTCCCGCTCGGTCGATACGTAGCGACCGAGCTTGGCTGAGCTCGGTCGTTACGTAGCGACCGAGCGGGACGAGCGCTCGGTCGCTATGTAGCGACCGAGCTTGGCTGAGCTCGGTCGCTACGTAGCGACCGAGCGGGACGATCGGTCGGTTGCTACGTAGCGACCAAGGTTGGCTGAGCTCGGTCGCTACGTAGCGACCGAGCGGGACGATCGCTCGGTCACTACGTAGCGACCGAGCTTGGCTGAGCTCGGTCGCTACGTAGCGACCGAGCGGGACGATCGCTAGCGACCGAGCTTGGCTGAGCTCGGTCGCTACGTAGCAACCAAGCAGGACGAGCGCTCGGTCGCTACGTAGCGACTGAGCGGGACGAGCGCTCGGTCGCTACGTAGCGACTGAGCGGGACGATTGCTCGGTCGCTACGTAGCGACCGAGCTTGGCTGAGCTCGTAGCGACCGAGCACTCGTCCCACTCGGTCGCTACGTTGCGACCGAGCGGGATGATCGCTTGGTCGCTACGTAGCGACCGAGCTTGGCTGAGCTCGGTCACTACGTAGCGACCGAGCGGGACGAGCGCTCGGTCGCTACGTAGCGACCGAGCGGCACGATCGCTCGGTCGCTACGTAGCGACCGAGCGGGATGATCGCTCGGTCGCTGCGTAGCGACCGAGCTTGGCTCGGGTTCGGTTGCTACGTAGCGACCGGACGGCGTGTATACGTAGCGACCGAGCTTGGTTTGTTCGGTTTGAATCCCAAAGGATACTTCTTCGTAAAAACCTCGTATAGGTTATTTTTACGAAAATTACATCTCTTCTTTTACTAACTCTTTCGGAAATACGATCTCCGAGGATTTTCGGGTGGTAATTCCGTCGTAACCGTTTTTGACCCCAACAACTGTCTGTTCAGTACACACAGAACATATCTGGGTGTCCGTCGGCACACACAGGATGTCTGTGGCTGTCCGTCAGCACACACAGGATGTCTGTGGCTGTCCATCAGTACACATATCAGCACGCTGGTCTTTAAACTCAGCACGCTGGCCCTTCCTGTGGACTGTGTGAGTGATTTTGGCCCACGTGGGCTCTCTGTTCAGTACACAAAGGATGTCCGTGGGTGTCCGCCAGCACACACAGGACGTCCGTGGCTGTCCGTCAGCACACACAGGACGTCCGTGGCTGTCCGTGTGTGTCTGTGTGTGTCTGTGTGTGTCTGTGTGTGTCCGTCAGCACACACAGGACGTCTGTGGCTGTCCATCAGTACACATATCAGCACGCTGGTCCTTGGACTCATCATGCTGGCCCTTCCCGTGGACTGTTCGGGTGATTTTGGCCCACATGGGCTGTCTGTTCAGTACACACAGGACGTCCGTGGGTGTTTGTCAGCACACACAGGATGTCCGTGTGTGTCCGTCAGCACAACCAGGACGTCCGTGGCTGTCCGTGTGTGTCCGTCGGCAAACACAGGAAGTCCGTGGCTGTCCATCAGTACACATATCAGCCTGTTGGGCCTTGGACTCAGCACACTGACCCTTCCCGTGGCTGTCCGTTAGCACACACAGGATGTCTGTGGCTGTCCATGTGTGTCCGTCAGCACACACAGGACGTGTGTGGCTGTCCGTGTGTTTCCGTGTGTGTCCGTCAGCAAACACAGGACGTCTGTGGCTGTCCATCAGTACACATATCGGCATGTTGGTCCTTGGGCTCAGCACGCTGACCCTTCCCGTGGACTGTTTGGGTGATTTTGGCCCACGTGGGCTGTCTGTTCAGTACACACAGGACATCTGGGGGTGATGTGCCTCATTCCGAGGAACCCGACCATCAGGTAGATCAGGACATTCCAACCGAGGTTCATCATCCCAGCCGAACCAGTCAGCAAGGCCGAGCTGTGTACCGGATCGATCCACGGATGGACGGACAGGAGCTTAGACTGAACCCTCGACCGTTCGACCAAACTGACCGTACCAGATCATCTCTCTCCCGGACAACTCGCCAATCTCAGACGGACGGTCAAGCCAGAAGCAACTTAGGCCGAGTCGAACAAGAAACTGGACGCGACGTCTCTCTTCTCGCCCGTTTGGAACATACCGACCGTATTGACGAACTGATCGATCCATTTGATCAGTTCATGCACTTTGATCATCCGAATCTCTCTAAGGCACAGATTCTTCATCTTTCAGAAGACTTAGGACGATTATGGTCGAAGATGGTTCAGGAAACGGACAAGTCGAAACAGACGGACTGGCCCGCGACCGTCCTGCTCCTTGCTGCGGTTCAACCAGTCAAACAGAAGCCAGCCAAGGGTCACTTTGACCAGACCGCAAATTGAAGAGTCTTTCTTCTTTGTCTTTCAAAATTCTAGTCAAATGTTTTTAATTTTATTTGTCTTTCAAACTTCTATTCAAGTAGCCCCTTTGTCTCCTACTTGTACTATAAATAAGTGTTTCATTTCATGAATAAAATCAGATCATTTTGGATTAAGTTTTTGAGTTTAAACTCTCTGTTCTCTTTAGAACTTGTTTTCGATTGTCTTCGTGTGTCATATCCGAGCAATTCACTTCTCAACTAGTTGGTCTTGTGAGTCATATCAAGCAACCAGTTCGAGATCTTCCTTGGCGGACTTGTGAGTCATATCAAGCGCCATTTAAGCCGGGAATATCAAGGGAACATCCGCAACCCTTGTGCGACCCTTCACTCCATCAGTTCTCCTTTCCGGAGTTCATATCCAAACGAATCCAGTCGAGGGCAATCCGATCTTAGGGTCCTTCAAGTGGTATCAGAGCCCACTCGTCTGGTATTCTCTATCTCGATCTCGATCCATCTTCTCATATTCCATTTCTTCTAAACACTTCTTCATCTGTCTATCTTGAATCCGGGCCCCTCATTACCATCCACTTAAAAAAAAAAAAAAAAAGAAAGCAAAGAAACAAGCAAGATCCGTATTTAAAAAAAAAAAGAGTTTACTTTGTGGATTGGTGGTGGAAGAGGAAGCCTGTTGGCTGAGGAGAAATCCAGCCTTTGAGGAGGTTAAAACTGATTCTTTTAAAAAAACAAATCTCTTATCTTTCTATCTTTTAAAATTCCCGTGTGTTTTGCTTGAGTTTGGCCATCCAGATTCCGAGATCTGTTCTTCATAGAACTTTGAGTGGAAACTTGAGTGATCACTTTTAAATCGAGAGAAACACGTGTGTGGGTAAGGAACAAACACTTGAGAGTGTGAGTTTTAATTCTAACGTTTTGTGTTTAAGAAATTTCAGGAACCATGAGTAGCCACGAAGATCAAAACCGTCCTGGAAATTCAGTTGCTGGACTGTCTAATCTTCAGATGCGAGCTTTGAATGATTCTTTTTCTAATCTTATAAACACAGGTCTAGAGCAGATCCATCAAAGGCTTGACGAACTTCAAGTAAGCCAATCCCATCCTAGATTGGGAACAAGAACCAATCAGCCGTGAAGGAACACCCGGTCAGATGATGAGTTTCCTGATGAGGACGCCCAAGAGGACGAGGTCAGAACCGCTTACCGGCCAAGAAGAGGTCATAGAACTCGAAACCCAGGTGATGTCAATCCATTTGCTAGAAACAATCGTACTGATGATAGCTTGAACGGATTGAAATTAAAAATTCCACCTTTTGATGGTAAAAACGGCCCTGATGCTTTTCTAGAGTGGGAAAGAAAAATTGAGCATCTCTTTGATTGTCAAAACTATTCTGAACTTAGAAAAGTAAGGCTTGCTGCCACTGAATTCTCTGGCTATGCTATTAACTGGTATGATCAAGTGTTGACCCACAGGAGGAGAACAGGTGAACGGCCGATTGAGACATGGGATGAGCTTACCTTGTTGATGAGGAAACGATTCGTGCCAACCCATTATCACCGCGACCTCCACCAGAAGCTAAGACGTTTGCTTCAAGGAACCAAATCTGTGGAAGACTATTATCAAGAGATGGAAGTTTTGATGACCAAAACGGACACGGATGAACCTTTGGACGCCACTATGGCTCGCTTTCTTTCAGGCCTCAACCGTGACATCCAAGATCGTATGGAGCTTCAAGAGTATGGAAGTGTGGAACAGATGCTACACAAAGCCATCTTGATCGAGCAACAACTTAAGAGAAGGAGTTTCTCAAAACCGGCCACTACTTCTAAGCCGGCCTACTCTCCTAAACCGGCCTATGCTCCTAAGCCAAGCTATCAAGACAAAGGTAAGTCACCTATCACAACACATACTGCCTTTAAAACTGATATTTCCACTCGTGATGACAAAGGAAAAGCAGTAGACGCCTCAAGCCGAGCAAGAGACATTAGGTGTTTCAAATGTCAAGGGCTAGGACATTATGCCAAGAACTGTCCAAACCAGCGTGTGATGATTCTCTTGGAGAATGGTGACGTTGAGTCCGAGGATGAACAAGAAGACAAGGAGGATCTTGGTCCTATCTTTGATGAGGAAGAGGAGTCCTTTGACTACCCACATCACGGACCATTGCTTGTTGCTAGGAAGGTTTGGGACGATCCTATCTTCGATGAGACGGACGGCCACGCGAACGGCCACATGGACAACGACCTCGACCCAATCTTTGATCCAGATTCTGAACCGATCTTTGATGAGGAAGATAGCTTTGACTACCCAGCTCACGGACCACTACTGGTCACTAGACGTTCCTTGAGTGTTCAGCCCAAAACCAATGAAAAGGAACAAAGGGAGAATCTCTTTCATTCTCGTTGTTTAATCTCTGAAAAAGTTTGTTCTTTAATCATTGATGGTGGGAGTTGTACTAATGTTGCTACTGATATTCTTGTTAGGAAACTAGGTCTAGCTACTCGACCTATTTCTCGTCCTTTCAGGTTGGAATGGCTCAATGAAACTGGTGAACAGTATGTTAAGGAGCAAGTCACGATCCCTCACACCATTGGACGTTATGAAGACGAGGTTGTGTGCAACGTTCTCCCCATGGATGCTTGTCACGTCCTGTTAGGACGTCCATGGCAGTTTGACAAAAGGACCGTCCATGATGGATACACAAACCAACACTCCTTTGACCATAAAGGAAAGAAGATCACGCTTGTACCTCTCTCGCCTTTGGAGGTCCATCAAGACCAGCTCCAACTCAAAAAGAATCGTGAACAAGAGTCCAAACCGGACAAACCTGAATCTTCAATCCGGAACTCCAACTTCTTTATCAAACAAAGTCAGGTTAAGAAGTCTCTTTACTCTCAAAAGCCTTTTCTTCTACTCGTGTATAAAGAATCTCTGATGGCTTCTACTTCTTCTAACCTTGCACCGGAAGTTCCGAGTGATTTGCTAGATGTCTTGCAGGAGTTTTCTGATGTCTTTCCAGATGAGAACCCAAAGGGTTTGCCACCAGTGCGTGGAATTGAACATCAGATTGACTTTGTTCCGGGTGCATCTCTACCTAACCGGCCAGCTTCAGAACCAATCCGGTGGAGACCAAGGAACTTGAGAAACAAATTGGAGACCTTATGGAGAAAGGTTACATCAGGGAAAGCCTCAGTCCTTGTGCCGTACCAGTTCTACTTGTCCCAAAAAAGGATGGATCATGGCGCATGTGTGTGGACTGCCGTGCCATCAACAACATTACGGTAAAGTATAGGCATCCCATTCCTAGACTAGACAACATGTTTGATGAACTTTACGGCTCATGTGTCTTTTCTAAGATAGATTTGAAAAGTGGCTATCACCAAATCCGAATGAAAGAAGGTGATGAATGGAAAACTGCATTTAAAACCAAGCGAGGATTGTATGAATGGTTAGTCATGCCATTTGGTCTTACTAATGCACCTAGCACTTTCATACAATTGATGAACCATATCTTGGGAGCATTCATTGGTCATTTTGTGGTAGTTTACTTTGATGATATTCTTATCTACAGCAAGAACATGGATGAACATAATAAACACTTGAAATCTGTCCTTGAAGTTTTTAGAAAGGAACATTTGTTTGCTAACCTTGGAAAGTGTTCTTTTGGCACAGATCATGTGGTTTTCTTAGGTTTCGTTGTAGGTGCTGAAGGACTCCGAGTGGACGAGGAGAAAATCAAAGCCATCCGAGACTGGCCAATTCCAACAAACGTGAGTGAGGTAAGGAGCTTCCATGGCCTTGCCGGATTCTATCGACGGTTTGTCCAAGACTTCAGTACCATAGCAGCTCCCTTGACCGAAGTCATTAAAAAGAATGTTGGGTTCAAATGGGAACAAGCTCAAGAGGAAGCTTTCCAAATCCTAAAAGGGAAGTTGACTAACGCCCCTTTACTTGTTCTTCCTGATTTTTCTAAAACGTTTGAGATCGAATGTGATGCCTCGGGTGTTGGTATTGGTGCAGTTTTGATGCAGGATAGGAATCCCATTGCTTATTTCAGTGAGAAGCTTAGTGGCTCCACACTCAACTACCCAACTTATGATCAAGAGCTGTATGCTCTGGTGAGAGTCCTTCAAACGTGGCAACACTATCTTTGGCCTAAGGAATTCGTTATCCACACGGATCATCAGTCCCTGAAACACCTTAAGGGCCAACAGAAGCTGAACAAGAGGCATGCCCGCTGGGTTGAGTTCATTGAGACATTTCCTTATGTCATCAAATACAAGCAAGGTAAGGAAAACGTTGTGGCTGATGCTTTGTCCCGAAGGTATACTCTTATTTCAGCCCTTGAAACAAAACTTCTTGGTTTTGAATTTATCAAAGACTTGTATGCTTCTGATCCGGATCTTAAAGAAATTTTCAACAAGTGTTCCCGAGTGGCTTATGGTAAATACTATCAGAATTCTGGTTTCTTTTCTATGATAACCGTTTGTGTGTGCCCCAATGTTCTTTGAGGGAGTTGTTTTTCAGGGAATCTCATGGAGGAGGTCTTATGGGACACTTTGGAATCAAGAAGACATACAAGGCCGTGTCTGATCATTTCTATTGGCCTAGTTTGATGAAGGACGTTGAGAGAATTTGTGGCCGATGTGTGGTGTGCAAGAAGTCCAAAGCCAAAGCATCCAGTCACGGTTTTTGTACTCGGCCTTACCCATTCCTTCTCATTCTTGGATTGATATTTCTATGGATTTTGTTCTTGGTTTGCCTAGAACTAAGAATGGCATGGTTTAGTGAGTTTTTCAATAGGAACAAGAAAAGACAAGATATGATTCTTTTGGTTTTTATGGAATTGGATGAATGAAATCTAAAACAAAAGATAGAGAAAAGAGTAGATTGGCGTGGAATCTGCTGCTGGACGTATGTCTCTCTCAGCAAGATGCCTAGGTCGGATAGGAGAATAGATATGGATCCGGCTCTTGTTGGACGTGTGTCTCTCTCAAGATTCAGACAAGGAATGGAATGGATCGATGGACGCCACAAAGAACAATGGATCGGCTCTTTGATATGTCACACGGCTGCTCTCAATGTTTCACACAACTGAAAGACTTAGGGTTTCTTTGCTAAAGCAAAAACGATTTCATAAAAAGACTTAGCCGAAAGTTGGCAACTACAAGGGGTTAAATAGATGTTCCTTATTGGACTTTAAAGATAAAAAGGGCCTAGACAAATGGCCAAAGTCTTAACCGAAATAAAATAAAGAAAACAATAGACCGGTCCCGGTTTTGAGATGTCCGGATCAGAACTCATAGTATGCTTGCTTGTTGCCTCATTAAACCTTTCGGGAAAACCCAGTGGGACAAAACCACTCGATAAGGAAAAAGAGTACAAACACATACTACTCCTTCTCCTTCTGATGGTCGGCTATATCTCTGAACCGGAAGCAAGTTGGTTGGATGGATTGAGTATGAAGGTGGAAATGGTCAGGCCGGCTTCATTCTGGCCGATGGAGGAGAACTGGCTCGAATGGACAGGGTCTGGAACCTCTAGTGGTTCACCGGTGTCTTCCAGCTTCAAGTCAGACAACTCCTGGATCAATAGTTGCTTGAACCCGGTTTGTTCCTGTGCAAGCAACTCCTGGACAGCTTTGGCAAATCCAGCTCTTATAACTCTTGAACCGGACCTTGTGGTAGGACCTTTGCGGATAATGGGAACCTCAGTCGTGGGTACTACTACATCCCCTCCCTCTTGAACAGGTTCTGTCCTCAGAACATCTCCGTCATCTGCAATATAAGGAGACAAGTCAGACACATTGAACGTTCGGGAAACTTGGAACTCACCTGGCAGTTCTAGCCGGTAGGCATTGTCATTGATCCGATCGAGCACTCGGAATGGTCCGTCCCCTCGTGGGGATAATTTGCTCTTCCTCTCTTCCGGAACCGTTCTGGGCCTCATGTGGAGCCACACCCAGTCGCCTGGTTGGAAGATAACTTCTGTGCGCCCCTTGTTGAGCTTAATCCGTTCCTTTCAGCCGTCTTCTCCAAAGCTCCTTGACTTGCCGGTGCATGTTCTTCACAAACTCAGCCTTTTTGTCACACTCTGGCTGACTGCAAGGGCTGGTGGCAATGCAGCTAGGCCATGGGCGTCTCTGGTCTAAAGCCATACCGATCTCAAAAGGGGAGAGATTAGTAATAGAGTGCCTTGCATGGTTATAAGCAAACTCAATGAAAGGCAAGCAACTCAACCAGTTTTTAAGATTCTTACCCACTGTAGCCCTCAACAACTGAGAGAGTGTACGGTTTACTACCTCGGTCTGTCCATCAGTCTGTGGATGGCAAGTGGTCGAGAAAAGGAGCTTGGTTCCAAGCTTTTTCCACAATGTCCCTCCAGAAGTGGCTGAGAATTTTGTGTCTCGGTCGGACACGATGGTACGAGGCACTCCATGTAAGCGCACCACTTCCTTGAAGAAGAGATCAGCGGTTTGGCTTGCATCATTGGTCTTGGAACACGGAATGAAGTGTGCCATCTTGGAGAACCTGTCCACTACAACAAAAATAGATCCTTGTGTTCTATCTTGGGCAAGCCCAGCACAAAGTCCATAGACAGGTCGACCCACGGTGCAATAGGAATAGGTAAAGGCATGTGTAATCCATAAGGATGCGACCTGGATTTGGTTTTGAGACAGACAGTGCACTTGGCGCAAAGACTCTCGACGTAGCGCCTCATCCGGGGCCAATAGAAGTGGTCGGACAGGACGCTCAGAGTTTTGTCCCGACCGAAATGCCTCATCAACCCACCCCCGTGAGCTTCTCTGGTCAGTAAATCTCGCATGGAACCATGAGGAATACACAGGCGTTTCTCCTTGAAGAGGAACCCGTCCTGCTGATAGAATGGACCCATGGCCCCCTTAGCCGTGTTACTGTAAAGCTCAGAAAAGTCAGGGTCAGTTTCATAAGACATTTTGAGTTGCTCAAAACCCATGATATTAGCCTCCATGGTGGTAATGAGTGTGTGGCGCCGGGATAGGGCGTCGGCCACTATGTTGTCCTTTCCTTCTTGTACTTGATCACATAAGGGAAAGTTTCCACGAACTCCAGCCACCTAGCATGCCTCTTATTGAGTGTGGTCTGGCCCCTCAAATGCTTAAGAGTCTCATGATCTGTATGAATAATAAACTCTTTAGACAAAAGATAATGTTGCCAAGTTTCAAGCGACCTTACTAGAGCATATAGCTCTTTATCATAGGTGGGGTAATTGAGGGCGGCTCCACTCAATTTCTCACTGATAAAGGCCACTGGCCGGCCTCCTTGGGTCAGCACGGCTCCTATTCCTGTCCCTGAAGCATCACACTCAATCTCAAAAGGTTTATCAAAGTTAGGAAGAGTTAGAACCGGTGCATGTGTCAAGCTATATTTAAGCCTGTTGAAAGACTCCTCTTGGGCAGGGCCCCAAGCAAAGTTACATTCTTCTTGATCACGGAGGTCATTGGGGGCGGCAATGGTACTGAAGTCCTTCACAAATCGTCGATAGAAACTGGCCAGCCCATGGAAGCTGCGGATATGTCCGATCGTGGTCGGAGTCGGCCAGTCTTGTATCGCCTTGATCTTCTCTTCATCAACTTTCAGTCCCTGTGAACTCACAACAAAGCCTAAAAATACCAACTGATCAGTGCAGAATACACATTTCTTAAGGTTAGCATAAAGGCCTTCTTGCCTTAAGGCTTTCAAAACCTGTTCTAGGTGTCCCATGTGTTCAGTTAAAGACCTGCTGTAAATCAAGATATCATCAAAGTATACAACCACGAATTACCAATGTAAGGTCGGAGGACCTCATTCAATGAGTCTCATGAAGGTACTAGGGGGGCGTGGTAAGGCCAAACGGCATCACCAGCCACTCGTATAGACCTTGCTTGGTCTTGAAGGCAGTTTTCCCACTCTCTCCTTCCTTCATGCGGACTTGATGGTATCCACTCCTGAGATCAATCTTAGAAAACACAACAGACCACTCAGTTTCATCCAACATATCATCTAATCTGGGTATAGGGTACCGATATTTGATGGTTATGTTGTTGATGGCTCGGCAGTCCACACACATGCGCCACGTCCCATCCTTCTTAGGCACTAGTAAGACCGGGACCGCACAGGGACTAAGGCTCTCTCGCGATGTAGCCTTTTCCATGAGATCTTGGACCTGCCGCTCCAGCTCCTTGGCTTCCTCAGGGTTGACACGGTAAGCAGCTCGGTTTGGTAGTGGCGCGCCGGGTACAAGGTCGATCTGATGTTCTATGCCACGGACAGGGGGTAAACCGGCTGGAATCTCATCAGGAAAGACATCCTTGTAACGTCCCATGAGGTCTTGTACTACGTCCGGTACTTCAGGAGCTTCTAGACCTGCAAAGCAACCTTCCTTAAAGATCATTAGTAGCACCTGTGTCTCACGTTGTAATGATTTAAGCACTTGTCCGGAAGTCATGTAAAGGTTAGTGTTACTTACCTGGCCGGACTGCGTCATGGCCTTTGCATATCATGAACTTCTTGAGGGCTGAGAGGTGCTAGGCTGTGCTTCCTGTTGTTGTGGACGAAGCTACAGATGTTGGTGCGTCCATGGTGAGAGTCTCCTTGTCAAACTGCCACGGCCTTCCTAAAAGTATAATGGCCGGCTTGCATGGGCACAACATCACACTTGA
>NW_022611030.1:0-34228 GCF_000309985.2 Brassica rapa
AGTGATTCATCCTGGTTTGATTGGAACGACGAAGAAGCTGTCCTATTCCCAAACTGGGAACTGGAATCACCTGATTAAGAAAGTGGGATAACTTCTTCATCCCAACTCCTATGAGAGTATTCAACTTCCTGGTGATTCTCCACCATTTTATGTATCCCAAATCAAGCTTCTTACAAAGTGATTCATCCTGGTGTTATTGGAACGACGAAGAGCTGTCCTATTCCCAAACTGGGAAACTGGAATCACTGATTAGAAAGTGGGATAATCCCAACTCCTATGAGATTTATTCAACTCCTGGTGATTCTCCAACACTTTATGTATCCAAATCAAGCTTTCTTACAGAGTGATTCATCCTGGTTTTATTGGAACGACGAAGAAGCTGTCCTATTCCCAAACTGGGAACTGGAATCGACGAAGAAGCTGTCCTATTCCCAACTGGGAAAATGGAATCCCTGATTAAAAGTGGGATAACTTCTCATCCCAACTCCTATGAGATTTTATTCAACTTCCTGGTGATTCCCTACACCACTTTATGTTCCAAATCAAGCTTCTTACAAAGTGATTCATCCTGGTGTTATTGGAACACGAAGTAGCTGTCCTATTCCCAAACTGGGAACTGGAATCACCTGATTAGAAAGTGGGATAACTCTTCATCCCAACTCCTATGAGATTATTCAACTTCCTGGTGATTCTCCACCACTTTTATGTATCCAAATCAAGCTTCTTACAAAGTGATTCACCTGGTTGTGATTGGAACGACGAAGAAGCTGTCTATTCCCAAACTGGGAAACTGGAATCACCTGATTAGAAAGTGGGATAACTTCTTCATCCTAACTCCTATGAGATTTATTCAACTTCCTTGTGTTTCTCCACCATTTATGTATCCAAATCAAGCTTCTTACAAAGTGATTCATCCTGTGTTATTGGAACGACGAAGAAGCTGTCCTATTCCCAAACTGGGAAACTGGAATCACCTGATTAGAAAGTGGGATAACTTCTTCATCCCAACTCTATGAGATTAATTCAACTTCCTGGTGATTCTCCACCATTTTATGTATCCAAATCAAGCTTCTTACAAGTGATTCATCCTGGTGTTATTGGAACGCGAAGAAGCTGTCCTATTCCCAAACTGGGAAACTGGAATCACCTGATTAGAAAGTGGGATAACTTCTTCATCCCAACTCCTATGAGATTTATTCAACTTCCTGGTGATTCTCCAACACTTTATGTATCCAAATCAAGCTTCTTACAGAGTGATTCATCCTGGTTTTATTGGAACGACGAAGAAGCTGTCCTATTCCCAAACTGGGAAACTGGAATCACCTGATTAGAAAGTGGGATAACTTCTTCATCCCAACTCCTATGAGATTTATTCAACTTCCTGGTGATTCTGCAACACTTTATGAATCCAAATCAAGCTTCTTACAGAGTGATTCATCCTGGTTTGATTGGAACGACGAAGAAGCTGTCCTATTCCCAAACTGGGAAACTGGAATCACCTGATTAGAAAGTGGGATAACTTCTTCATCCCAACTCCTATGAGATTTATTCAACTTCCTGGTGTTTCTCCAACACTTTATGTATCCAAATCAAGCTTCTTACAGAGTGATTCATCCTGGTTTGATTGGAACGACGAAGAAGCTGTCCTATTCCCAAACTGGGAAACTGGAATCACCTGATTTGAAAGTGGGATAACTCATTCATCCCAACTCCTATGAGATTAATTCAACTTCCTGGTGTTTCTCCACCATTTTATGTATCCAAATCAAGCATCTTACAAAGTGATTCATCCTGGTTTGATTGGAACGCCGAAGAAGCTGTCCTATTCCCAAACTGGGAAACTGGAATCACCTGATTAGAAAGTGGGATAACTTCTTCATCCCAACTCCTATGAGATTTATTCAACTTCCTGGTGTTTCTCCACCATTTTATGTATCCAAATCAAGCTTCTTACAAAGTGATTCATCCTGGTGTTATTGGAACGCCGAAGAAGCTGTCCTATTCCCAAACTGGGAAACTGGAATCACCTGATTAGAAAGTGGGATAACTTCTTCATCCCAACTCCTATGAGATTTATTCAACTTCCTGGTGATTCTGCAACACTTTATGTATCCAAATCAAGCTTCTTACAGAGTGATTCATCCTGGTGTTATTGGAACGACGAAGAAGCTGTCCTATTCCCAAACTGGGAAACTGGAATCACCTGATTAGAAAGTGGGATAACTTCTTCATCCCAACTCCTATGAGATTAATTCAACTTCCTGGTGATTCTCCACCATTTTATGTATCCAAATCAAGCTTCTTACAAAGTGATTCATCCTGGTGTTATTGGAACGACGAAGAAGCTGTCCTATTCCCAAACTGGAAACTGGAATCACCTGATTAGAAAGTGGGATAACTTCTTCATCCCAACTCCTATGAGATTTATTCAACTTCCTGGTGATTCTCCACACTTTATGTATCCAAATCAAGCTTCTTACAAGTGATTCATCCTGGTTGTTTGGATTGGAACGACGAAAAGCTGTCCTATTCCCAACTGGGAAACTGGAATCACCTGATTAGAAAGTGGGATAACTTCTTCATCCCAACTCTATGAGATTATTCAACTTCCTGGTGATTCCGCAACACTTTATGAATCCAAATCAAGCTTCTTACAGAGTGATTCATCCTGGTTTGATTGAACGACGAAGAAGCTGTCCTATTCCCAAAACTGGGAAACTGGAATCAACCTGATTAGAAAGTGGGATAACTTCTTCATCCCAACTCCTATGAGATTTATTCAACTTCCTGGTGGTGTTTCTCCACCACTTTATGTATCCAAATCAAGCTTCTTACAGAGTGATTCATCCTGGGTTGATTGGAACGACGAAGAAGCTGTCCTATTCCCAAACTGGGAAACTGGAATCACCTGATTTGAAAGTGGGATAACTTCTTCATCCCAACTCCTATGAGATTAATTCAACTTCCTGGTGATTCCTCCAACACTTTATGTATCCAAGTCAAGCTTCTTACAAAGTGATTCATCCTGGTTTGATTGGAACGACCGAAGAAGCTGTCATATTCCCAAACTGGGAAACTGGAATCACCTGATTAGAAGTGGGATAACTTCTTCATCCCAACTCCTATGAGATTAATTCAACTTCCTGGTGTTTCTCCACTATTTTATGTATCCAAATCAAGCTTCTTACAAAGTGATTCATCCTGGTGTTATTGGAACGCCGAAGAAGCTGTCCTATTCCCAAACTGGGAAACTGGAATCACCTGATTAGAAAGTGGGATAACTTCTTCATCCCAACTCCTATGAGATTTATTCAACTTCCTGGTGATTTTCCACCACTTTATGTATCCAAATCAAGCTTTTTAAGTGATTCATCCTGGTGTTATTGGAACGACGAAGAAGCTGTCCTATTCCCAAACTCGGAAACTGGAAACACCTGATTTGAAAGGGGGATAACTTCTTCATCCCAACTCCTATGAGATTTATTCAACTTCCTGGTGATTCTACACCACTTTATGTATCCAAATCAAGCTTCTTACAAGTGATTCATCCTGGTGTTATTGGAACGACGAAGTAGCTGTCCTATTCCCAAACTGGGAAACTGGAATCACCTGATTAGAAAGTGGGATAACTTCTTCATCCCAACTCCTATGAGATTAATTCAACTTCCTGGTGATTCTCCACCACTTTATGTATCCAAATCAAGCTTCTTACAAAGTGATTCATCCTGGTGTTATTGGAACGACGAAGAAGCTGTCTATTCCCCAAACTGGGAACTGGAATCACCTGATTAGAAAGTGGGATAACTTCTTCATCCTAACTCCTATGAGATTTATTCAACTTCCTGGTGTTTCTCCACCATTTTATGTATCCAAATCAAGCTTCTTACAAAGTGATTCATCCTGGTGTTATTGGAACGACGAAGAAGCTGTCCTATTCCCAAACTGGGAAACTGGAATCACCTGATTAGAAAGTGGGATAACTTCTTCATCCCAACTCCTATGAGATTAATTCAACTTCCTGGTGATTCTCCACCATTTTATGTATCCAAATCAAGCTTCTTACAAAGTGATTCATCCTGGTGTTATTGGAACGACGAAGAAGCTGTCCTATTCCCAAACTGGGAAACTGGAATCACCTGATTAGAAAGTGGGATAACTTCTTCATCCCAACTCCTATGAGATTTATTCAACTTCCTGGTGATTCTCCAACACTTTATGTATCCAAATCAAGCTTCTTACAGAGTGATTCATCCTGGTTTGATTGGAACGACGAAGAAGCTGTCCTATTCCCAAACTGGGAAACTGGAATCACCTGATTAGAAAGTGGGATAACTTCTTCATCCCAACTCCTATGAGATTTATTCAACTTCCTGGTGATTCTGCAACACTTTATGAATCCAAATCAAGCTTCTTACAGAGTGATTCATCCTGGTTTGATTGGAACGACGAAGAAGCTGTCCTATTCCCAAACTGGGAAACTCGAATCACCTGATTAGAAAGTGGGATAACTTCTTCATCCCAACTCCTATGAGATTTATTCAACTTCCTGGTGATTCTCCAACACTTTATGTATCCAAATCAAGCTTCTTACAGAGTGATTCATCCTGGTTTGATTGGAACGACGAAGAAGCTATCATATTCCCAAACTTGGAAACTGGAATCACCTGATTAGAAAGTGGGATAACTTCTTCATCCCAACTCCTATGAGATTAATTCAACTTCCTGGTGATTCTCCACCACTTTATATATCCAAATCAAGCTTCTTACAAAGTGATTCATCCTGGTGTTATTGGAACGACGAAGAAGCTGTCCTATTCCCAAACTGGGAAACTGGAATCACCTGATTAGAAAGTGGGATAACTTCTTCATCCCAACTCCTATGAGATTTATTCAACTTCCTGGTGTTTCTCCACCATTTTATGTATCCAAATCAAGCTTCTTACAAAGTGATTCATCCTGGTGTTATTGGAACGACGAAGAAGCTGTCCTATTCCCAAACTGGGAAACTGGAATCACCTGATGAGAAAGTGGGATAACTTCTTCATCCCAACTCCTATGAGATTTATTCAACTTCCTGGTGATTCTGCAACACTTTATGAATCCAAATCAAGCTTCTTACAGAGTGATTAATCCTGGTTTGATTGGAACGACGAAGAAGCTGTCCTATTCCCAAACTGGGGAGCTGGAATCACCTGATTAGAAAGTGGGATAACTTCTTCATCCCAACTCCTATGAGATTTATTCAACTTCATGGTGATTATCCAACACTTTATGTATCGAAATCAAGCTTCTTACAGAGTGATTCATCCTGGTTTGATTGGAACGACGAAGAAGCTATCATATTCCCAAACTTGGAAACTGGAATCACCTGATTAGAAAGTGGGATAACTTCTTCATCCCAACTCCTATTAGATTAATTCAACTTCCTGGTGATTCTCCACCACTTTATTATCCAAATCAAGCTTCTTACAAAGTGATTCATCCTGGTTTATTGGAACGACGAAGAAGCTGTCCTATTCCCAAACTGGGAAACTGGAATCACCTGATTAGAAAGTTATGAGATTAAGAGATCCTTAGAGTAATCAGAATAAAGAGAGTGTTTAAGAAGTGATTAAGAGAAGTTTTGTGAAAGATTAAGAGACTAGATAAGCCTTTAGAGTCTAAGAGATTCATAGTGTCTAAGAGATTAGAGAGACTCAAACTGGATAATCTTTATTAGTGTTGATGAGTTACAATATATAGTGAGAGCATACAAGGGTTTTCGAAATCAAAGAGAGGACTAAAGCATGTGAGGTCAATCAGGAGAGGATAAGCTCATTTGGACTAGCCAATTAGCTTTCTCCACATGCGCGGAGTATCTAGCATCTTGGACCAAGATGCTCTTGCCTTTCCAGCTGTTCCAGCCTGTCAAGGCGCGCTCTACCTTATCCCTAAACGGTCTGATCCTTCTCCACTTGAGTTACTCTTCCATAGTTACCGTTTCCTTGTGCAAGGTAACTTTGGTTGAGGCTTGGATGGTACGGACTGTACGGCTTGTACGGCCTTGTACGGACGTCCGTTACCATGCTCTCCCTAAACTCCCTTAAGCTTCCTCATCTCCTTTCCTCTTCAACTCCTTAGCTCTTCATACATATACTCAGCTCACTCAACAGAAAGTGGGATAACTTCTTCATCCTAACTCCTATGAGATTTATTCAACTTCCTGGTGTTTCTCAACCATTTATGTATCCAAATCAAGCTTCTTACAAAGTGATTCATCCTGGTGTTATTGGAACGACGAAGAAGCTGTCCTATTCCCAAACTGGGAAACTGGAATCACCTGATTAGAAAGTGGGATAACTTCTTCATCCCAACTCCTATGAGATTTATTCAACTTCCTGGTGTTTCTCCACCATTTTATGTATCCAAATCAAGCTTCTTACAAAGTGATTCATCCTGGTTTGATTGGAACGACGAAGAAGCTGTCCTATTCCCAAACTGGGAAACTGGAATCACCTGATTTGAAAGTGGGATAACTTCTTCATCCCAACTCCTATGAGATTAATTCAACTTCCTGGTGATTCTCCAACACTTTATGTATCCAAGTCAAGCTTCTTACAAAGTGATTCATCCTGGTTTGATTGGAACGACGAAGAAGCTGTCCTATTCCCAAACTGGGAAACTGGAATCACCTGATTAGAAAGTGGGATAACTTCTTCATCCCAACTCCTATGAGATTTATTCAACTTCCTGGTGTTTCTCCACTATTTTATGTATCCAAATCAAGCTTCTTACAAAGTGATTCATCCTGGTTTGATTGGAACGACGAAGAAGCTGTCCTATTCCCAAACTGGGAAACTGGAATCACCTGATTAGAAAGTGGGATAACTTCTTCATCCCAACTCCTATGAGATTTATTCAACTTCCTGGTGTTTCTCCACCATTTTATGTATCCAAATCAAGCTTCTTACAAAGTGATTCATCCTGGTTTATTGGAACGACGAAGAAGCTGTCCTATTCCCAAACTGGGAAACTGAAATCACCTGATTAGAAAGTGGGATAACTTCTTCATCCCAACTCCTATGAGATTTATTCAACTTCCTGGTGATTCTACACCACTTTATGTATCCAAACAAGCTTCTTACAAAGTGATTCATCCTGGTGTTATTGGAACGACGAAGAAGCTGTCCTATTCCCAAACTGGGAAACTGGAATCACCTGATTAGAAAGTGGGATAACTTCTTCATCCCAACTCCTATGAGATTATTCAACTTCCTGGTGATTCTCCACCACTTTATGTATCCAAATCAAGCTTCTTACAAAGTGATTCATCCTGGTGTTATTGGAACGACGAAGAAGCTGTCCTATTCCCAAACTGGGAAACTGGAATCACCTGATTAGAAAGTGGGATAACTTCTTCATCCTAACTCCTATGAGATTTATTCAACTTCCTGGTGTTTCTCCACCATTTTATGTATCCAAATCAAGCTTCTTACAAAGTGATTCATCCTGGTGTTATTGGAACGACGAAGAAGCTGTCCTATTCCCAAACTGGGAAACTGGAATCACCTGATTAGAAAGTGGGATAACTTCTTCATCCCAACTCCTATGAGATTTATTCAACTTCCTGGTGTTTCTCCACCATTTTATGTATCCAAATCAAGCTTCTTACAAAGTGATTCATCCTGGTTTGATTGGAACGACGAAGAAGCTGTCCTATTCCCAAACTGGGAAACTGGAATCACCTGATTACAAAGTGGGATAACTTCTTCATCCCAACTCCTATGAGATTTATTCAACTTCCTGGTGATTCTACACCACTTTATGTATCCAAACCAAGCTTCTTACAAAGTGATTCATCCTGGTGTTATTGGAACGACGAAGAAGCTGTCCTATTCCCAAACTGGGAAACTGGAATCACCTGATTAGAAAGGGGGATAACTTCTTCATCCCAACTCCTATGAGATTAATTCAACTTCCTGGTGATTCTCCACCACTTTATGTATCCAAATCAAGCTTCTTACAAAGTGATTCATCCTGGTGTTATTGGAACGACGAAGAAGCTGTTCTATTCCCAAACTGGGAAACTGGAATCACCTGATTAGAAAGTGGGATAACTTCTTCATCCTAACTCCTATGAGATTTATTCAACTTCCTGGTGTTTCTCCACCATTTTATGTATCCAAATCAAGCTTCTTACAAAGTGATTCATCCTGGTGTTATTGGAACGACGAAGAAGCTGTCCTATTCCCAAACTGGGAAACTGGAATCACCTGATTAGAAAGTGGGATAACTTCTTCATCCCAACTCCTATGAGATTTATTCAACTTCCTGGTGTTTCTCCACCATTTTATGTATCCAAATCAAGCTTCTTACAAAGTGATTCATCCTGGTTTGATTGGAACGACGAAGAAGTTATCCTATTCCCAAACTGGGAAACTGGAATCACCTGATTTGAAAGTGGGATAACTCATTCATCCCAACTCCTATGAGATTAATTCAACTTCCTGGTGATTCTCCAACACTTTATGAATCCAAGTCAAGCTTCTTACAAAGTGATTCATTCTGGTTTGATTGGAACGACGAAGAAGCTGTCCTATTCCCAAACTGGGAAACTGGAATCACCTGATTAGAAAGTGGGATAACTTCTTCATCTTAACTCCTATGAGATTAATTCAACTTCCTGGTGATTCTCCACCACTTTATGTATCCAAATCAAGCTTCTTACAAAGTGATTCATCCTGGTGTTATTGGAACGACGAAGAAGCTGTCCTATTCCCAAACTGGGAAACTGGAATCACCTGATTAGAAAGTGGGATAACTTCTTCATCCCAACTCCTATGAGATTTATTCAACTTCCTGGTGATTTTCCAACACTTTATGTATCCAAATCAAGCTTCTTACAGAGTCATTTATCCTGGTTTTATTGGAACGCCGAAGAAGCTGTCCTATTCTCAAACTGGGAAACTGGAATCACCTGATTAGAAAGTGGGATAACTTCTTCATCCCAACTCCTATGAGATTTATTCAACTTCCTGGTGATTCTCCAACACTTTATGTATCCAAATCAAGCTTCTTACAGAGTGATTCATCCTGGTTTGATTGGATCGACGAAGAAGCTGTCCTATTCCCTAACTGGGAAACTGGAATCACCTGATTAGAAAGTGGGATAACTTCTTCATCCCAACTCCTATGAGATTTATTCAACTTCCTGGTGATTCTGCAACACTTTATGAATCCAAATCAAGCTTCTTACAGAGTTATTCATCCTGGTTTTATTGGAACGACGAAGAAGCTGTCCTATTCCCAAACTGGGAAACTGGAATCACCTGATTAGAAAGTGGGATAACTTCTTCATCCCAAATCCTATGAGATTTATTCAACTTCATGGTGATTCTCCAACACTTTATGTATCCAAATCAAGCTTCTTACAGAGTGATTCATCCTGGTTTGATTGGAACGACGAAGAAGCTGTCATATTCCCAAACTGGGAAACTGGAATCACCTGATTAGAAAGTGGGATAACTTCTTCATCCCAACTCCTATGAGATTAATTCAACTTCCTGGTGATTCTCCACCACTTTATGTATCCAAATCAAGCTTCTTACAAAGTGATTCATCCTGGTGTTATTGGAACGACGAAGAAGCTGTCCTATTCCCAAACTGGGAAACTGGAATCACCTGATTAGAAAGTGGGATAACTTCTTCATCCTAACTCCTATGAGATTTATTCAACTTCCTGGTGTTTCTCCACCATTTTATGTATCCAAATCAAGCTTCTTACAAAGTGATTCATCCTGGTGTTATTGGAACGACGAAGAAGCTGTCCTATTCCCAAACTGGGAAACTGGAATCACCTGATTAGAAAGTGGGATAACTTCTTCATCCCAACTCCTATGAGATTTATTCAACTTCCTGGTGTTTCTCCACCATTTTATGTATCCAAATCAAGCTTCTTTTAAAGTGATTCATCCTGGTTTGATTGGAACGACGAAGAAGCTGTCCTATTCCCAAACTGGGAAACTGGAATCACCTGATTTGAAAGTGGGATAACTCATTCATCCCAACTCCTATGAGATTAATTCAACTTCCTGGTGATTCTCCAACACTTTATGTATCCAAGTCAAGCTTCTTACAAAGTGATTCATCCTGGTTTGATTGGAACGCCGAAGAAGCTGTCCTATTCCCAAACTGGGAAACTGGAATCACCTGATTAGAAAGTGGGATAACTTCTTCATCCCAACTCCTATGAGATATATTCAACTTCCTGGTGTTTCTCCACTATTTTATGTATCCAAATCAAGCTTCTTACAAAGTGATTCATCCTGGTGTTATTGGAACGCCGAAGAAGCTGTCCTATTCCCAAACTGGGAAACTGGAATCACCTGATTAGAAAGTGGGATAACTTCTTCATCCCAACTCCTATGAGATTTATTCAACTTCCTGGTGTTTCTCCACCATTTTATGTATCCAAATCAAGCTTCTTACAAAGTGATTCATCCTGGTGTTATTGGAACGACGAAGAAGCTCTCCTATTCCCAAACTGGGAAACTGGAATCACCTGATTACAAAGTGGGATAACTTCTTCATCCCAACTCCTATGAGATTTATTCAACTTCCTGGTGATTCTACACCACTTTATGTATCCAAACCAAGCTTCTTACAAAGTGATTCATCCTGGTGTTATTGGAACGACGAAGTACCTGTCCTATTCCCAAACTGGGAAACTGGAATCACCTGATTAGAAAGTGGGATAACTTCTTCATCCCAACTCCTATGAGATTAATTCAACTTCCTGGTGATTCTCCACCACTTTATGTATCCAAATCAAGCTTCTTACAAAGTGATTCATCCTGGTGTTATTGGAACGACGAAGAAGCTGTTCTATTCCCAAACTGGGAAACTGGAATCACCTGATTAGAAAGTGGGATAACTTCTTCATCCTAACTCCTATGAGATTTATTCAACTTCCTGGTGTTTCTCCACCATTTTATGTATCCAAATCAAGCTTCTTACAAAGTGATTCATCCTGGTGTTATTGGAACGACGAAGAAGCTGTCCTATTCCCAAACTGGGAAACTGGAATCACCTGATTAGAAAGTGGGATAACTTCTTCATCCCAACTCCTATGAGATTTATTCAACTTCCTGGTGTTTCTCCACCATTTTATGTATCCAAATCAAGCTTCTTACAAAGAGATTCATCCTGGTTTGATTGGAACGACGAAGAAGCTGTCCTATTCCCAAACTGGGAAACTGGAATCACCTGATTTGAAAGTGGGATAACTCATTCATCCCAACTCCTATGATATTAATTCAACTTCCTGGTGATTCTCCAACACTTTATCTATCCAAGTCAAGCTTCTTACAATGTGATTCATCCTGGTTTGATTGGAACGCCGAAGAAGCTGTCCTATTCCCAAACTGGGAAACTGGAATCACCTGATTAGAAAGTGGGATAACTTCTTCATCTTAACTCCTATGAGATTAATTCAACTTCCTGGTGATTCTCCACCACTTTATGTATCCAAATCAAGCTTCTTACAAAGTGATTCATCCTGGTGTTATTGGAACGACGAAGAAGCTGTCCTATTCCCAAACTGGGAAACTGGAATCACCTGATTAGAAAGTGGGATAACTTCTTCATCCCAACTCCTATGAGATTTATTCAACTTCCTGGTGATTTTCCAACACTTTATGTATCCAAATCAAGCTTCTTACAGAGTCATTTATCCTGGTTTTATTGGAACGCCGAAGAAGCTGTCCTATTCTCAAACTGGGAAACTGGAATCACCTGATTAGAAAGTGGGATAACTTCTTCATCCCAACTCCTATGAGATTTATTCAACTTCCTGGTGATTCTCCAACACTTTAGGTATCCAAATCAAGCTTCTTACAGAGTGATTCATCCTGGTTTGATTGGATCGACGAAGAAGCTGTCCTATTCCCAAACTGGGAAACTGGAATCACCTGATTAGAAAGTGGGATAACTTCTTCATCCCAACTCCTATGAGATTTATTCAACTTCCTGGTGATTCTGCAACACTTTATGAATCCAAATCAAGCTTCTTACAGAGTTATTCATCCTGGTTTGATTGGAACGACGAAGAAGCTGTCCTATTCCCAAACTGGGAAGCTGGAATCACCTGATTAGAAAGTGGGATAACTTCTTCATCCCAACTCCTATGAGATTTATTCAACTTCATGGTGATTCTCCAACACTTTATGTATCCAAATCAAGCTTCTTACAGAGTGATTCATCCTGGTTTGATTGGAACGACGAAGAAGCTATCATATTCCCAAACTGGGAAACTGGAATCACCTGATTAGAAAGTGGGATAACTTCTTCATCCCAACTCCTATGAGATTAATTCAACTTCCTGGTGATTCTCCACCACTTTATGTATCCAAATCAAGCTTCTTACAAAGTGATTCATCCTGGTGTTATTGGAACGACGAAGAAGCTGTCCTATTCCCAAACTGGGAAACTGGAATCACCTGATTAGAAAGTGGGATAACTTCTTCATCCTAACTCCTATGAGATTTATTCAACTTCCTGGTGTTTCTCCACCATTTTATGTATCCAAATCAAGCTTCTTACAAAGTGATTCATCCTGGTGTTATTGGAACGACGAAGAAGCTGTCCTATTCCCAAACTGGGAAACTGGAATCACCTGATTAGAAAGTGGGATAACTTCTTCATCCCAACTCCTATGAGATTTATTCAACTTCCTGGTGTTTCTCCACCATTTTATGTATCCAAATCAAGCTTCTTACAAAGTGATTCATCCTGGTTTGATTGGAACGACGAAGAAGCTGTCCTATTCCCAAACTGGGAAACTGGAATCACCTGATTTGAAAGTGGGATAACTCATTCATCCCAACTCCTATGAGATTAATTCAACTTCCTGGTGATTCTCCAACACTTTATGTATCCAAGTCAAGCTTCTTACAAAGTGATTCATCCTGGTTTGATTGGAACGCCGAAGAAGCTGTCCTATTCCCAAACTGGGAAACTGGAATCACCTGATTAGAAAGTGGGATAACTTCTTCATCCCAACTCCTATGAGATATATTCAACTTCCTGGTGTTTCTCCACCATTTTATGTATCCAAATCAAGTAATGAGATCCTAGGACCCTTCTCTGGATGGTTTAGATAGATCCTTGCATAAACGAATCAAAGACTCAAGTTTATCAAGGCTGTGGATCGATTGGTGACACAAGAGGCTGCGGAAAGGCTCCTTGATACTCCTAGGCTTAGATCGGATATGACACACCTTTCTAAAGCCCTTGGGCGTTGGATATTACACACCAACAGACTGGATACTACACACCAGACACTCTCTTAACTCGTGAAAGCAAGGGAGAAGAAAACACAAGGTTTAAACAAAAGATAACTTAGATTAGAATGAGGGTTTGTGATACACTTAAATAGAGAGATCCTTGTACATGCACAAGGTCTCGAAAACATAAGAAAACATAAAGGAAAAGGCTCCACACGGTTTCAAATTAATAACACAACACTTAGACTAAAACATAATATAAGATAGATGATGAAGTCTAATACGTCCCTAGATTGCTTCTCTGGATAGTATGGGATAGATCCTTGCTAGAACGAATCAAAGACTCAAGCTCTACAAGGTTGTGGATCGATTGGTGACACAAGAGGCTGCGGAAAGGCTCCTTGATACTCCTAAGTGACTAGATCGGATATGACACACCGAGATAGACACTCTTGGGTTGTTGGATATTACACACCAACAAGAACACTCAACAACTCGCGAACAAGCAGTAGAGAGAACAAAAGAAAGGTTTTTGATAAAAGATAATTGATGATTCATAAGGGTTTTCAAAGTACACTTATATAAGAGAAGTTGGAACAGACCCCAAGCTTCTCGAAAACTATCAAGAGAGTAAAGGCACACGGCTCTCTTGGAAATAGAAACAAATGACAAGTTTGAAAACAAAAGCATGAAATGTATAACATAAGGTTGATCCGGGGTAAGGTTGGATCGAGATCATCAACTAAGAGATTTGAGAAGCAAATCTATGGCCTCGTTAAAAACCTATCTTTGGAAAACCCATTGGGACAAAACCAAAGATAGGGAAAAAGAGCACGCATAGATTGCTTGCTTAGTTGATGATCAGCTTGATGGTGAAGTAGCTTGAATGGTGATAAGTGTGTCTTGGTTGATCAAGCTTCTACCAAGACATTCCTCTTGCTTCCATGACATCTTAACCAATCCTCCAATAACTTGCGTGAGCTTCCTTGATCTTGATCGAGTCATAGGTCCTTTAGGCAAGGCTAGGACATCTTCATTAGTTGGCTTGTCTAGATCCTCATCATCTCCATTAGCTAGTTGGTCCATGATCACATCATCCCCTCCCTCTTGAAAAGGATTTGTCCTCAAATCTGGCTCATCGTGAGGTTGAACTTTAGACTTTGCAAGCTTGCAAGTTGTGCACCTTCCACAGATTCTCTCCACATCTCTTTTCATATGCGGCCAATAGAAGTGATCCTGCAGAACTTTAAGGGTTTTTGCTATACCAAAATGACCCATCAAGCTTCCTGCAGAACTTTAAGGGTTTTTGCAGTTCTTTAGTTTCAGCTGGATTGGTCCTGTATGCTGGACGGTTGGGCAGTGTAGAACCAGGTACAAAGTCTATTTGGTGCTCAATCCCACGCACTGGAGGCAATCCAATGGGGCTATCTTCTGGAAACACATCTGCATACTCCTGTAAAAGAGAAACTAGTTCACTCGGATGATCCGGTGTGTGATCAGTAACTGTTAGAAGAGTCTCTTTAAACATAAGCAAGATAATAGAATTTTGAGAGTAGAGAATTCTTTTGATATCTCCCTGTTTGGCATAGAGGCTGTGATGCTTGTTATGAGCAGGTTTGAGATCAATCTCTTTCTCTTTTTTTGTCTGAAGCTGGATTTGATCTTCATGAACCTCTTTAGGAGATAAAGGCACCAGCACAGTCTTCTTTCCCTTGAATTCGAATGAATGCTTATTGGTGAAGCCATCATGATTCACACGTCTATCATACTGCCAGGTGTTGAGTTGAGCTGAGTATATGTATGAGGAGCTAAGGAGTTGAAGAGGAAAGGAGATGAGGCAGCTTAAGGGAGTTTAGGGAGAGCATGGTACGGACGTCCGTACAAGGCCGTACAAGCCGTACAGTCCGTACCATCCAAGCCTCAACCAAAGTTACCTTGCACAAGTGAAATGGTAACTATGGAAGAGTTACTCAAGTGGAGAAGGATCAGACCGTTTAGGGATAAGGTAGAGCGCGCCTTGACAGGATGGAACAGCTGGAAAGGCAAGAGCATCTCGGTCCAAGATGCTAGATACTCCGCGCATGTGGAGAAGCTAATTGGCTAGTCCAAACGAGCTTATCCTCTCCTGATTGACCTCACATGCTTTAGTCCTCTCCTTGATTTCGAAAACCCTTGTATGCTCACACTATATATTGTAACTCATCAACACTAATAAAGATTATGCAGTTTGAGTCTCTCTAATCTCTTAGACACTATGGTTCTCTCTTAGACTCTAAACGATTCTCAAGTTACTTAGTCTTTCATAATCTCTTCTAAACTTCACCTAAAACTCTCACTTACATTCTAGTTACTCTAAAGATCTCTTAATCTCATACCAGGGTCTTCCAAGAAGTATATGACTGGCTTCCATTGGCAGCACATCACACAAGACTTCATCTTCGTATCTACCAATGGCTATAGGAACCAGTACTTGAGTAGAAACTCTCATCTCGCCCTCCTCATTGAGCCACTGCAATCTGTAGGGTCTTGGGTGTTTCTGAATTTTCAAACCCAATTTCTTCACCATAGTCTCACTAGCTACATTGACACAACTTCCTCCATCAATAATGAGACTGCACACCTTTCCCTGAACCATACACCTTGTGTAGAATAGATTCTCTCGCTGCTCAAGCTCTCCATTCTTGGCTTGCAAGTTCAAGAGCCTTCTTGTCACCAAAAATCTTCCTTTCACGGGTTCTACTTCACTTTCTTCTTCAGACTCCTCATGATCAGAACCAAACTTCTCTTCCTCTGATTCATACTCTCCATTCTCAAGAAGAATCATAACCTTTTTGTTGGTGCACTCATTAGCATAATGCCCACGCCCTTGACATTTGAAACACTTAACATCTCTAGTTCTTGAACTAGTAATTTCAGCTTTGCCTTTGTCTTTGCTGTATGTGCTGCTCGGCTTAGTCTCTTCTTTCTGCTGAGGCTTGCTATCCTTTAGATAGGATGTTTTCTCCTCCTTAGAGTGGTGGAATTTAGAAGATCCATAGCTGCGTGAGTTACCCTTCCTCTTGAGCTGTTGCTCCACCAGAATAGCTTTGTGCAACATCTCTTCTATTTCCACATAGTGTTGCTTCTCCACATTGTCTTGTATCTCACGGTTAAGTCCTCCAAGAAACCTAGCCATAGTAGCTTCTCTATCCTCCAAGATACTAGCTCTTAACATCAGCAACTCCATGTCTTGATAGTATTCTTCAACAGTTCGTGTTCCTTGGGTAAGTCTTCGCAGCTTTTGATGTAGATCGCGGTGATAATGGCTTGGAACAAACCGTTTGCGCATGAATGTCTTCATCTCGTGCCATGAATCAACCGGATTCTCTTGGTTAAGCCGTCTAGTAGTTACAAGCTGATCCCACCAACTCAATGCATAATCATAAAATTCAGTTGCTGCAATCTTGATCCTTTGGGCATTGGAGTAGCGTTGGCAATTGAAGACAAGCTCGATCTTCTTTTCCCATTCCAAATAGGCATCTGGATCAACCTTGCCATGGAAGGATGGAATCTTAAGCTTAAGTCCAGAAAGCTTGTCTTTGCGTGATCCCCTTCCATCATGTTCACGCCTCGATCTTCCTCTGCTCAGTTCAGAAGAAGAACTACTGCGCTCAGTTGGGTTGTGCTCAGTTCTATGGCGCGAGTAGTAGTTGTCGGTCTCTTGGGAACCCGCATGCTCTTGCCGTACTGGAGTAGGCCGGTTCCTTCTAGACTCATTGCTATGTCCCTGGCCAGTAGCTTGCCTCAACTCTTGTCTCATCTCCTCACGTAATTCCTTCATGCTAGCCTTGAGCATATCAGCCATTGTAGAGATCATAGTCTGATTCATTTGCTCGGTCATTTGCTCTCTCAGCATCTTGTTCTTCCTTACTAGCTCAGCTTCTTCTTCTGATTCTTTCCCCATTGGTACCTAGAATCAAAAACAACACTCAACCAGTAAATAATTCCAATAAACTGATCGTAATCAGTAGATGATCAAGAGATTTTAAACTGAAATAAACTGGCGGTAAAGAAAACTTGATTAACAAGCAATGAGAATTCAAATCGACAACAAGTAAATCACAATAGAAACGAGATCAGGGTAGGTTCGTTGATCAGATTTCGACGTCACACAAGTGGATCTAGTTGTTATAGATGATTTAAAACAGATCACACAATCAATCAGATTCAAACAAAGATCAAAACGAGAATATGAATCGATAACGATCGGATCTAAAAGCGCGAAACCTAGATCTATCAATTCAAAACTCTTAACAGTTTAATCGACACAAAATGATTAGATCACACAATCAAACAACCACGGATTACAGATCTATCAATGGATTTTACGAATCAAAGAACAGATCAGTTGAAACAAAACGGATCGATCTAAAACTGATCAAGAAGATGAACAGGTTAAATCGAAACAAAAGAGAAACGAGTACTTCCCTAACCAGAGATGCTCTGATACCACATAATATGTCCCTAGATTGCTTCTCTGGATAGTATGGGATAGATCCTTGCTAGAACGAATCAAAAACTCAAGCTCTACAAGGTTGTGGATCGATTGGTGACACAAGAGGCTGCGGAAAGGCTCCTTGATACTCCTAAGTGACTAGATCGGATATGACACACCGAGATAGACACTCTTGGGTTGTTGGATATTACACACCAACAAGAACACTCAACAACTCGCGAACAAGCAGTAGAGAGAACAAAAGAAAGGTTTTTGATAAAAGATAATTGATGATTCATAAGGGTTTTCAAAGTACACTTATATAAGAGAAGTTGGAACAGACCCCAAGCTTCTCGAAAACTATCAAGAGAGTAAAGGCACACGGCTCTCTTGGAAATAGAAACAAATGACAAGTTTGAAAACAAAAGCATGAAATGTATAACATAAGGTTGATCCGGGGTAAGGTTGGATCGAGATCATCAACTAAGAGATTTGAGAAGCAAATCTATGGCCTCGTTAAAAACCTATCTTTGGAAAACCCATTGGGACAAAACCAAAGATAGGGAAAAAGAGCACGCATAGATTGCTTGCTTAGTTGATGATCAGCTTGATGGTGAAGTAGCTTGAATGGTGATAAGTGTGTCTTGGTTGATCAAGCTTCTACCAAGACATTCCTCTTGCTTCCATGACATCTTAACCAATCCTCCAATAACTTGCGTGAGCTTCCTTGATCTTGATCGAGTCATAGGTCCTTTAGGCAAGGCTAGGTCATCTTCATTAGTTGGCTTGTCTAGATCCTCATCATCTCCATTAGCTAGTTGGTCCATGATCACATCAAAGTCGGTCCAAGATGCCTTAGGCCGAGTTGCATCCAAGATACATCAACTAGGAATGTGTAAGTTAACTTGATACCTCATTAAAAACCTTGATTAGAAAACCCAGTGGGACAAAACTAATCAAGGGAAAAAGAGTATACCAAGCCACTTGCCTAGATGATGATCAGCTTGATGGTAAGTTCACATGAATGGTGATGAGTGTGTCTTGGTGGCTCAAGCTTCTACCAAGACAGTCTTCTTGCTCCTTAGAGATCTTCAGTATGTTTCCAACAGCTTCCTTGAGTCTCCTTGTCATTGCACGAGTTATAGGACCTGTGGGAATGGCTAGGACAGCTTCCTCTTCAGCTAGTGTATCTTCAGTCTCTCCTTCTTCATCTTTATCAACTAGCTGATCCATGATCATATCATCCCCTCCCACTTGAAAAGGATTTGTCCTCAAATCTGGCTCATCTGCAATAAAAGGGATCAAGTCAGTAACATTGAAGCTATTACTCACATCATACTTACCTTGCAAATCCAGTTTGTAGGCATTGTTGCTGATCTTCCTTATTATTGAGATGAAGACCAAGGAGGCTGAGACAGTAACTTTAGAGTTTTACTGTGGTAACTTTATTTTTACCACAGTAACTACTTGGGGAAGTTATCTGATGGGATGAGAAGGTAACTTAGTGAAGAGAAGAGAGGAAACTCGACCAAAGAGGATAAGGGAGGATAAGGAAGGATAAGGGATCACTTTGACAGCCTGTATGATGCTGGAAAGGAGAAGTTGCCTTTATACTAGTGCAAGCATGTGAGAAAGCACAGCCAAGTGATTCAAAAGGAGTTCCAGCCTGTCCTTTGACTACACATGCTTATCCATTTCGAATTTCCTTGTTGCTCTCTCTATTAATACTTGTAAACCTCATCAGTTATTAATGAATGGAGTTTTGAGTCTCTCTCTCTTTATTCTCTCTAAAATCTCTTAATCTCTTTAATCTTTTCATCTGATTATCCCTGATTGGTTGAATCATGCTCTAATACACAAAAGTGTATATGGTATCAGAGCCAGGTTGCTAAAAAGGGGAGAGTGTGATTTCGTTTTTCATAAAAATCTGGGTGTTCTTGAGTGTTCTTGAGTGTTCTTGGTGTTCTTGAGTTCTGGTCTTTATTATCTGAGTGGTGTGAGATATTCTGATGGATTCAAACTATCTCAACATGGAAATGAAGCACAGATCTAGTACAACCATGGAGCTTGAAGAAGAGAGGGATGGCGATTGGTCAAGATGGGCAAAGAGAGCTTTGGAAAGCTGTGGGTTATGGAGTAGTCATGGAAAGGGGAAACCTTTCATGGAAATGGCTACTGAAGAAGGTCAGACAAGAGGTCTGAAGCTGGGAAATGAAGTTGTTCAAGGAAACACTACAAAGAGTGAGATTGAAGCAACTTTAGGCAAGTCCAAGCTTGTGAGAGTCGTTGAGGACAGAGGGGTGATCCGCGGCTTGAGACAAGGAAAGGATGAGTGTTATCAGCTTGTGGGAAGGCTGAGAGAAGTATGGTCAGAGCTAGATGTGGTGAAGACACACACATCAAATCCGAGATGTTGTCAAGAAAGGAGGAAGCAAGATGTGATCTTCAGCTTCCTTATGGAAGAGGTATGTGAGCTTGTTAAATATACTTGTGATGTGTGGGAAATGAACAGGAAGCCAGAAAGATGGAAGGGAGGTACAAGCTGTAAGAGGGGAAGGTTGAGAAAACTTTCTAAGGAGTGGTTAATGAAGAGAAGGGCATGGAAAAAGGATAGCGAGTCTGAGCACTTAAGTGACAGGATGAGTGTAATCTTGAAGAGAATCAAGGATGAACTTCAGCAGATGGTTATAGGAGAGTGTTCATACTCAGCTTACATGGGAGAAACAGTAGGAGACAGTGCGGATATGAGAGGAATGGATACCAAGAGGGCAGATGAGTGTGTGACAAAGAAGGAATGGGATGATTTGGTTAAGCATGTGTATGCTTTGGCTACGACCCGGAGTCTGGGTGCTCCTGCCAAAGCATCCACATCTAAACCCATCATCATTGACTCTGGAGCAACACACCACATGATCAGTGACAAGAGACTAATCAGTGAGGTTAAAGCAGCAACAGGGAGTGTCATGATAGCCAATGGTACCAGGATCCCAATAGAAGGAGTGGGAAACCTCAAGCTGTTTGAGAAGAACTCCACTGCCTTCTACCTACCTCAGTTTACATCCAATCTAATCTCAGTTAAGAAGGCTACAGTTGATCTGGATTGTCAAGTGGTTTTCAGACCAAATGAAGTTGAGTTCCAGGATTTGAAGACTGGAAGAGTTATTGGCAGAGGAGACAGCAAGCATCAGCTCTATCATCTCCAAACAACTGAGGCGCCTAGTCCTGTGGAGTCTGTGTGTTTAAGCAGCACAACGGATAGGTGTGATAATCTCACATGGCATGCAAGGCTGGGACATCCTCATGCCAAGGCAATTGAACTGATTCTACCAAGTATGGCGTTCAATCACTTGGAGTGTGAAGCTTGTATACTTGGAAAGCACTGTAGGACTGTCTTCCCAACATCAGAAACCAGATATGAGAATTGCTTTGATCTTGTGCATTCAGACGTGTGGACAGCTCCCTGTATGTCTAGAGACAGCCATAAGTACTTTGTGACTTTCATTGATGAGAAGTCAAAGTACACATGGATCACCATGATTCCCTCCAAAGACAGAGTCCTAGAAGCCTTCATGAACTTCCAAGCATATGTTACTAACCAGTACAATGCCACTGTGAAGATTCTGAGGTCTGATAATGGAGGAGAATACACTAGCAATGCTTTCAAGAGTCATCTTGCAAAGCATGGGATTGTGCAACAAACTAGCTGTCCTTACACACCACAACAAAATGGGGTGGCTGAGAGGAAGAACAGACATTTGATGGAGGTTGCGAGATCAATAATGTTCCACATGAATGTCCCTAAGAGGTTTTGGAGTGATGCTGTTCAGACTGCTTGCTATCTCATCAATAGAGTGCCAACCCGGGTCTTGAAGAAACTGTCTCCCTTTGAAGTATTAAACAAGGCCAAGCCACACATTGATCATTTGAGAGTCTTTGGGTGCTTATGTTATGTGATGATTCCCGGAGAAAGAAGGAACAAGCTAGAAGCAAAGAGTACTAAAGCTATGTTCATTGGGTACTCAATCACTCAGAAAGGCTACAAATGTTATGATCCAATAACTAGGAGGGTTATGGTATCTAGAGAAGTGAAGTTTGTTGAGTCTAAAGGGTATTATGAGGAGAAGAAATGGGAAGACCTAGAGGATCTGTCCCGAGCTCCATCAGAGAAGGCAACAACATTGAGGGTGTTGTTGGAGAGGCTAGGGATAGGATTATCCCAAGATCAGGAACCAGGAAGAACAGGACCTTCTAATCAAGCTGGAGAAGCTGGAGGAACAACTCCTCTTGATCATGAGAGGGGGAATGGATCTGAATCAGGGGAGCAGGAGCATAACCAAGAGGATTCAGGTCAGCATGATCAGGAGGAGACACAGGAAGTAGAGAGTGGAGCTCAGTCAGGTGGAAATGAGCAGGGAGAACCTACTGGAAATGAGCAGGGAGAACCTACTGGTTTAAGAGAGGAAGCACAAGAGAATGTTCAGGCTGAAGAACAGGTTGAGACCTTGCGGAGGAGCACAAGGATAAGGAGGGATCCTTCCAACTGGGTAAACACGAGAGTGTACTACAATGCCCAGGCTGTGGAGCATCCCTCTCAAGCCGTGTGTTCCTTTGCTGAGTTTCCAGAAGAGCACATGGTGTTTATGTGTAACTTGGATGAGAATGAGATACCAAGATCTTATGAAGAAGCTATGAAGCACAAGGCTTGGAGAGATTCAGTAGGAGATGAAAGGGATGCAATGATCAGGAATGATACTTGGTATGAGAGTGAGTTACCTAAAGGGAAGAAGGCAGTTTCAAGCAGATGGATCTTCACCATCAAGTACCTTGCAAATGGGGAGATAGATAGGCGCAAGACTAGGCTGGTTGCAAGAGGATTTACACAGACTTATGGGGAAGATTACATTGATACTTTTGCACCAGTGGCCAAGCTTCACACAATTCGAATTGTGTTATCTATTGCAACAAACTTGGAGTGGGATTTGTGGCAAATGGATGTGAAGAATGCTTTCTTGCAAGGTGAACTTGAAGATGAAGTATACATGCATCCACCTCCTGGTCTTGAGCATCTAGTAAAGCCAGGGAATGTTTTGAGATTGAAGAAAGCAATATATGGGTTGAAACAGTCACCTAGAGCTTGGTACAGGAAGCTGAGTACAACACTCAATGGGAGAGGCTTTAGGAAGTCTGAACTAGATCACACTCTCTTCACCTTGACAGGACCTTCAGGGAGCATTGTGATTCTAGTGTATGTGGATGATTTGATTATCACAGGAAGTGATAAGGCAGGGATTCAGGCTACTAAGGAGTTTCTCAAATCTGTGTTTGACATCAAGGATTTGGGAGAGATGAAGTATTTTCTGGGCATTGAGATATGCAGATCAAAGGAGGGTTTGTTTTGTCTCAAAGGAAGTATACTATGGATATGTTGAAGGAGACTGATGTGCTTGGAGGAAAGATAGCTAAGACACCCCTTGAGGAGGGATATAAAGTTCTGCGTGAGGGGGAGGTTGAAGAGAAGCAGCTGTTTGAAGATCCTAAGCTATACAGGAAGATGGTTGGCAAGCTGATCTACTTGACCATCACCAGACCAGATATATGTTTTGCTGTGAACCAAGTGAGTCAGCATATGCAGGCGCCAAAGGTCCATCACTGGAAGATGGTTGATAGGATACTGAGGTATCTGAGTGGGACGACTGGACAAGGAGTTTGGATGGGTTGTAATGGCAGTACAGAAGTGGTTGGGTATTGTGATGCTGATTGGGCAGGAGATAGAGTGGACAGGAGATCAACTACTGGGTATTGTACATTCATTGGAGGAAACTTGGTTACTTGGAAGAGTAAGAAGCAGAAGGTTATCTCTTGTTCAAGTGCTGAAGCTGAGTATAGAGCCATGCTGAAGCTGACAAACGAGTTGGTGTGGATCAAGGGGATCTTGAAGCATCTGGAGATTGAGCAGAGTACTCCTATGACTATGCATTGTGACAATCAAGCAGCTATCCACATTGCCTCCAACTCAGTGTTTCATGAGAGAACAAAGCACATAGAGGTGGATTGTCATAAGGTGAGGCAGATGATCATCTTAGGAGTGATTCTGCCATGTTATACAAGAAGTGAAGATCAGCTTGCAGATGTGTTTACTAAGGCAGCGAGATTGAAGACAATGGAGTCCATACTGTCAAGGCTTGGACTCATTGATCTGACTCCTAGGAGCTGAGCCCCTTAACCATGGAGTCTCCACTCTTTTTCCCTCATCAAGGTTTTATCCCAATGGGTTTTACTTGGTGAGGTTTTTAATGAGGGAGGTCTTCATGGTTTCCAAGCTTGACTTGTTCTACATGGTCAAGCTTGAGGGGGAGTATTGAGATGAAGACCAAGGAGGCTGAGACAGTAACTTTAGAGTTTTACTATGGTAACTTTATTTTTACCACAGTAACTACTTGGGGAAGTTATCTGATGGGATGAGAAGGTAACTTAGTGAAGAGAAGAGAGGAAACTCGACCAAAGAGGATAAGGGAGGATAAGGAAGGATAAGGGATCACTTTGACAGCCTGTATGATGCTGGAAAGGAGAAGTTGCTTTTATACTAGTGCAAGCATGTGAGAAAGCACAGCCAAGTGATTCAAAAGGAGTTCCAGCCTGTCCTTTGACTACACATGCTTATCCATTTCGAATTTCCTTGTTGCTCTCTCTATTAATACTTGTAAACCTCATCAGTTATTAATGAATGGAGTTTTGAGTCTCTCTCTCTTTATTCTCTCTAAAATCTCTTAATCTCTTTAATCTTTTCATCTGATTATCCCTGATTGGTTGAATCATGCTCTAATACACAAAAGTGTATACTTATGACCTCAAAAGGTCCATCAATCCGCGGCATCAGCTTGGACTTCCTTTCATTGGGAAACCTCTCTTTCCTTAGGTGAATCCAGACCTGATCACCCACTTCAAAGACCATCTCACGCCTTCCTTTGTTAGCATGCTTAACATACTGTTTGGTTGTTGCCTCAATGTTGAGCCTAGCCTGCTCGTGGAGTTGTTTCACCATCTCTGCCTTCTTTTTGCCATCAACGCTGACCCTTTCACACTCAGGTAAAGGAATTAAATCCAAAGGAGAGTTGGGATTGAACCCATAAACAATCTCAAAAGGAGAAAACTTAGAAGTAGAATGCACAGCATGATTGTATGCAAATTCACAATGAGGCAAATAGTCTTCCCATGATTTCAAGTTTTTCTTTATGAATGCACGCAAGAGTGTTCCAAGAGTCCTATTAACTACTTCAGTTTGTCCATCAGTTTGTGGATGACAAGTAGTAGAAAACAAGAGTTTAGTACCTAGCTTAGACCAAAGAGTCTTCCAAAAATGACTAAGAAACTTAGTATCTCTATCAGAAACAATAGTCTTAGGCATGCCATGTATGCGCACAATCTCTTTAAAGAACAAGTTAGCAATATGCAATGCATCATCAGTTTTGTGACAAGCTATGAAATGTGCCATTTTTGAGAACCTATCCACAACCACAAAGATAGAATCCTTTCCAGTCCTAGTTCTAGGCAAGCCAACAATGAAATCCATAGATATGTCATTCCAAGGATGATAAGGTATAGGGAGAGGAGTATACAAACAGTGAGACTGAACCTTAGACTTGGCTTGCTTGCAAGTTGCACATCTCTCACATAGTTTCTCCACATCTCTTTTCATCCGAGGCCAAAAGAAGTGATCCTGCAAAGTTTTAAGAGTCTTTGCAATACCAAAGTGACCCATGAGACTTCCTCCATGAGATTCCCTAACAAACAAGTCTCTCAAAGAGCAGTTAGGCACACACAACCGATTATCATAGAAAAGAAATCATCATGTCTAAAGTAGTGTCCCACAGCAAATTTCTCACAAGAGTTGTAAACCTCTTTAAAATCAGGATCATTCTCATACATTCCTTTAATCTGCTCAAATCCTAATAGCTTAGCATCAAGAGTGTTCAAGAGAACATACCTTCTGGATAGTGCATCAGCAACTATGTTTTCCTTACCTTGTTTATACTTGATGACATAAGGAAATGTCTCAATGAACTCAACCCACCTTGCGTGTCTCTTGCTGAGTTTGTTCTGTCCTTTGAGGTATTTGAGAGATTCATGATCTGTATGTATGACGAATTCTTTAGGCCAGAGATAGTGCTGCCAAGTCTGCAAGGCTCTCACCAAGGCATACAGCTCTTTATCATAAGTTGCATAGTTGAGGGTGGCGCCTCCAAGCTTCTCACTGAAGTATGCAATGGGTCTCTTCTCCTGCATCAATACAGCACCAATACCAATTCCTGAGGCATCACATTCTATTTCAAAAGTTTTATGGAAGTCAGGAAGTATAAGAAGAGGGGCGTGAGTAAGCTTCTCTTTAAGGCATTGGAAGGCAGTCTCTTGTGCTTCTCCCCACTTGAATACGACTTCTTTCTTTATCACTTCAGTCAAGGGAGCTGCTATAGTGCTAAAGTCTTTAACAAACCGCCTGTAGAAACCAGCAAGGCCGTGGAAACTCCTCACTTCACTTATAGTCTTTGGAATTGGCCATTCTTGAATTGCTCTCACCTTCTCCTGATCTACCTGATGTGATCATGGACCAACTACCTAATGAAGATGATGAGGATCTAGATAAGCCGGCTGATGAAGATGTCCTAGCCTTGCCTAAAGGACCTATGACTCGATCAAGATCAAGAAAGCTCACGCAAGTTATTGGAGGATTGGTTAAGATGTCATGGAATCAAGAGGAATGTCTTGGTAGAAGCTTGATCAACCAAGACACACTTATCACCATTCAAGCTACTTCACCATCAAGCTGATCATCAACTAAGCAAGCAATCTATGCGTGCTCTTTTTCCCTATCTTTGGTTTTGTCCCAATGGGTTTTCCAAAGATAGGTTTTTAACGAGGCCATAGATTTGCTTCTCAAATCTCTTAGTTGATGATCTCGATCCAACCTTATCCCGGATCAACCTTATGTTATACATTTCATGTTTTTGTTTTCAAACTTGTCATTTGTTTCTATTTCCAAGAGAAACCGTGTGCCTTTACTCTCTTGATAGTTTTCGAGAAGCTTGGAGTCTGTTCCAACTTCTCTTATATAAGTGTACTTTGAAACCCTTATCAATAACAATTATCTTTTATCAAAAACCTTTCTTTGTTCTCTCTATTGCTTGTTCGCGAGTTATTGAGTGTTCTTGTTGGTGTGTAATATCCAACAGCCCAAGAGTGTCTATCTCGGTGTGTCATATCCGATCTAGTCACTTAGGAGTATCAAGAAGCCTTTCCGCAGCCTCTTGTGTCACCAATCGATCCACAACCTTGTAGAGCTTGAGTCTTTGATTCGTTCTAGCAAGGATCTATCCCATACTATCCAGAGAAGCAATCTAGGGACGTATTATGTGGTATCAGAGCATCTCTGGTTAAGGAAGTACTCGTTTCTCTTTTGTTTCGATTTAACCTGTTCATCTTCTTGATCATGTTTTAGATCGATCCGTTTTGTTTCAACTGATCTGTTCTTTGATTCGTAAAATCCATTGATAGATCTGTAATCCGTGGTTGTTTGATTGTGTGATCTAATCATTTTGTGTCGATTAAACTGTTAAGAGTTTTGAATTGATAGATCTAGGTTTCGCGCTTTTAGATCCTATCGTTATCGATTCATATTCTCGTTTTGATCTCTTGTTTGAATCTGATTGATTGTGTGATCCGTTTTAAATCATCTATAACAACTAGATCCACTTGTGTAACGTCGAAATCTGATCAACGAACCTACCCTGATCTCGTTTCTATTGTGATTTACTTGTTGTCGATTTGAATTCTAGTTGCTTGTTAATCAAGTTTTCTTTACCGCCAGTTTATTTCAGTTTAAAATCTCTTGATCATCTACTGATTACGATCAGTTTATTGGAATTATTTACTGGTTGAGTGTTGTTATTGATTCTAGGTACCAATGGGGAAAGAATCAGAAGAAGAAGCCGAGCTAGTAAGGAAGAACAAGATGCTGAGAGAGCAAATGACCGAGCAAATGAATCAGACTATGATCTCTACAATGGCTGATATGCTCAAGGCTAGCATGAAGGAATTACGTGAGGAGATGAGACAAGAGTTGAGGCAAGCTACTGGCCAGGGACATAGCAATGAGTCTAGAAGGAACCGGCCTACTCCAGTACGGCAAGAGCATGCGGGTTCACAAGAGACCGACAACTACTACTCGCGCCATAGAACTGAGCACAACCCAACTGAGCGCAGTAGTTCTTCTTCTGAACTGAGCAGAGGAAGATCGAGGCGTGAACATGATGGAAGAGGATCACGCAAAGACAAGCTTTCTGGACTTAAGCTTAAGATTCCATCCTTCCATGGCAAGGTTGATCCAGATGCCTATTTGGAATGGGAAAAGAAGATCGAGCTTGTCTTTAATTGCCAACACTACTCCAATGCCCAAAGGATCAAGATTGCAGCAACTGAATTCTATGATTATGCATTGAGTTGGTGGGATCAGCTGGTAACTACTAGACGGCTTAACCAAGAGAACCCGGTTGATTCATGGCACGAGATGAAGTCACTCATGCGCAAACGGTTTGTTCCAAGCCATTATCACCGCGATCTACATCAAAAGCTGCGAAGACTTACCCAAGGAACACGAACTGTTGAAGAATACTATCAAGACATGGAGTTGCTAATGTTAAGAGCTAGTATCTTGGAGGATAGAGAAGCTACTATGGCTAGGTTTCTTGGAGGACTTAACCGTGAGATACAAGACAATGTGGAGATGCAACACTATGTGGAGATAGAAGAGATGTTGCACAAAGCTATTCTAGTGGAGCAGCAGCTCAAGAGGAAGGGTAACTCACGCAGCTATGGATCTTCTAAGTTCCACCACTCTAAGGAGGAGAAAACATCCTATCTAAAGGATAGCAAGTCTCAGCAGAAAGAAGAGACTAAGCCGAGCAGCATATACAGCAAAGACAAAGGCAAAACTGAAGTTACTAGTTCAAGAACTAGAGATGTTAAGTGTTTCAAATGTCAAGGGCGTGGGCATTATGCTAATGAGTGCACCAACAAAAAGGTTATGATTCTTCTTGAGAATGGAGAGTATGAATCAGAGGAAGAGAAGTTTGGTTCTGATCATGAGGAATCTGAAGAAGAAAGTGAAGTAGAACCCGTGAAAGGAAGATTGTTGGTGACAAGAAGGCTCTTGAACTTGCAAGCTAAGAATGGAGAGCTTGAGCAGCGAGAGAATCTATTTTACACAAGGTGTATGGTTCAGGGAAAGGTGTGCAGTCTCATTATTGATGGAGGAAGTTGTGTCAATGTAGCTAGTGAGACAATGGTGAAGAAATTGGGTTTGACAGTTCAGAAACACCCAAGACCCTACAGATTGCAGTGGCTCAATGAGGAGGGCGAGATGAGAGTTTCTAATCAAGTACTGGTTCCTATAGCTATTGGTAGATATGAAGATGAAGTCTTGTGTGATGTGTTGCCAATGGAAGCCAGTCATATACTTCTTGGAAGACCCTGGCAGTATGATAGACGTGTGAATCATGATGGCTTCACCAACAAGCATTCATTCGAATTCAAGGGAAAGAAGACTGTGCTGGTGCCTTTATCTCCTAAAGAGGTTCATGAAGATCAAATCCAGCTTCAGAAAAAGAAAGAGAAAGAGATTGATCTCAAACCTGATCATAACAAGCATCACAGCCTCTATGCCAAACAGGGAGATATCAAAAGAATTCTCTACTCTCAAAATTCTATTATCTTGCTTATGTTTAAAGAGACTCTTCTAACAGTTACTGATCACACACCGGATCATCCGAGTGAACTAGTTTCTCTTTTACAGGAGTATGCAGATGTGTTTCCAGAAGATAGCCCCATTGGATTGCCTCCAGTGCGTGGGATTGAGCACCAAATAGACTTTGTACCTGGTTCTACACTGCCCAACCGTCCAGCATACAGGACCAATCCAGTTGAAACTAAAGAACTGCAAAAACAAGTAGAGGAGCTGATGGAGAAGGGTCATATCCGAGAGAGTTTGAGTCCTTGTGCAGTTCCAGTGCTCCTTGTGCCAAAGAAAGATGGGAGCTGGCGCATGTGTGTTGATTGTAGAGCAATCAACAACATAACAGTGAAGTATCGCCACCCTATTCCTAGATTAGATGATATGCTTGATGAATTACATGGTTCTTGCATCTTTTCTAAGATAGATTTGAAAAGTGGATATCATCAAATTAGGATGAAAGAAGGAGATGAGTGGAAAACTGCTTTTAAAACTAAACATGGTTTGTATGAATGGTTAGTTATGCCATTTGGATTAACCAATGCGCCTAGTACATTCATGAGACTGATGAATCATATTCTTAGGTCTTTCATAGGCATCTTTGTTGTTGTGTACTTTGATGATATATTAGTTTACAGCAAATGCTTAGAAGATCATATAGAACATCTTAGGGCTGTTTTGGATGTTTTGAGAAAAGAAAAGCTTTATGCCAATCTAAAGAAGTGCACTTTTTGCACAGATAACTTGGTCTTTCTAGGTTTTGTTGTAAGTGCAGATGGTGTAAAGGTGGATCAGGAAAAGATCAAAGCAATACAAGAGTGGCCGAGTCCAACTACAGTGGGAGAAGTAAGGAGTTTTCATGGACTGGCAGGTTTCTATAGGCGTTTTGTGAAGGATTTCAGCACTCTAGCAGCTCCCCTAACTGAGATAATCAAGAAGGATGTAGGATTCAAGTGGGGAGAAGTTCAAGAAGCCGCATTCCAACTCCTTAAAGAGAAGCTTACTCAATCTCCTCTTCTCATACTTCCTGATTTTTCTAAAACATTTGAAATAGAATGTGATGCCTCAGGAATTGGAATTGGTGCTGTTTTGATGCAGGATAAGAGACCTATTGCTTACTTCAGTGAGAAACTCAGTGGAGCTACTCTCAACTATGCCACTTATGACAAAGAACTCTACGCATTGGTGAGAGCTCTACAGACTTGGCAGCATTATCTCTGGCCAAAGGAGTTTGTCATTCATACCGACCATGAATCTCTCAAGTATCTCAAAGGACAAAGTAAGCTCAGCAAGAGACATGCTAGATGGGTAGAGTTCATTGAAACCTTTCCTTATGTGATCAAATACAAACAAGGTAAGGAAAATATAGTTGCTGATGCACTATCCAGAAGGTATGTCCTCTTAACTACTCTTGATGCTAAGTTGCTAGGCTTTGAGCAGATTAAAGAAATGTATGAATCTGATCCTGACTTTCAAGAAGCGTATAAATCATGTGCTAAGTATGCTTCAGGACATTATTTTAGGCATGATGGATTCTTATTCTATGACAATCGTTTATGTGTGCCTAATTGCTCTTTGAGAGATCTATTTGTCAGGGAATCCCATGGAGGAAGCTTGATGGGTCATTTTGGTATAGCAAAAACCCTTAAAGTTCTGCAGGATCACTTCTATTGGCCGCATATGAAAAGAGATGTGGAGAGAATCTGTGGAAGGTGCACAACTTGCAAGCTTGCAAAGTCTAAAGTTCAACCCCACGGTTTGTATACTCCTTTGCCTATTCCCACCCATCCTTGGAATGATATATCTATGGATTTTGTTATGGGTTTGCCTAGAACTAGGACTGGAAAGGATTCTATCTTTGTGGTTGTTGATAGATTCTCTAAAATGGCACATTTCATAGCTTGCAATAAAACTGATGATGCAATACATGTAGCTAACTTGTTCTTTAAAGAAGTTGTACGTTTGCATGGAATGCCTAGGACTATAGTTTCAGATAGAGACACTAAATTCCTTAGCTACTTTTGGAAAACATTGTGGTCTAAACTAGGAACTAAGCTATTGTTTTCTACTACTTGTCATCCACAAACTGATGGGCAAACTGAAGTAGTTAATAGAACCCTATGAACTCTCCTGCGTGCATTCATCAAAAAGAACTTGAAATCATGGGAAGATTACTTGCCTCATTGTGAATTTGCATACAATCATGCTATGCATTCTGCTTCTAAGTTTTCTCCTTTTGAAATTGTTTATGGGTTCAATCCCATCTCACCTTTGGATCTAATACCTTTGCCTGAGTGTGAAAGAGTTAGTATGGATGGGAAAAAGAAAGCTGAGATGGTTCAGCAGATTCATGAGCAAGCTAAGCGCAATCTTGAAAAGAAAACTAAGCAATACGCCAAACAAGCTAACAAGGGAAGGCGTGAGATGATCTTTGATGTTGGAGATCAAGTATGGGTTCACTTGAGGAAAGAGAGGTTTCCAAAGGAGAGGAAGTCTAAGCTAATGCCGCGGATTGATGGCCCTTTTGAAGTCACCAAGAGGATCAATGACAATGCCTACAAACTTGATCTGCAAGGTAAGTACGATATAAGTGATAGCTTCAATGTTACTGACTTGATCCCTTTTGTTGCAGATGAGCCAGATTTGAGGACAAATCCTTTTCAAGAGGGAGGGGATGATGTGATCATGGACCAACTACCTAATGAAGATGATGAGGATCTAGATAAGCCGGCTGATGAAGATGTCCTAGCCTTGCCTAAAGGACCTATGACTCGATCAAGATCAAGAAAGCTCACGCAAGTTATTGGAGGATTGGTTAAGATGTCATGGAAGCAAGAGGAATGTCTTGGTAGAAGCTTGATCAACCAAGACACACTTATCACCATTCAAGCTACTTCACCATCAAGCTGATCATCAACTAAGCAAGCAATCTATGCGTGCTCTTTTTCCCTATCTTTGGTTTTGTCCCAATGGGTTTTCCAAAGATAGGTTTTTAACGAGGCCATAGATTTGCTTCTCAAATCTCTTAGTTGATGATCTCGATCCAACCTTATCCCGGATCAACCTTATGTTATACATTTCATGTTTTTGTTTTCAAACTTGTCATTTGTTTCTATTTCCAAGAGAAACCGTGTGCCTTTACTCTCTTGATAGTTTTCGAGAAGCTTGGAGTCTGTTCCAACTTCTCTTATATAAGTGTACTTTGAAACCCTTATCAATAACAATTATCTTTTATCAAAAACCTTTCTTTGTTCTCTCTATTGCTTGTTCGCGAGTTATTGAGTGTTCTTGTTGGTGTGTAATATCCAACAGCCCAAGAGTGTCTATCTCGGTGTGTCATATCCGATCTAGTCACTTAGGAGTATCAAGAAGCCTTTCCGCAGCCTCTTGTGTCACCAATCGATCCACAACCTTGTAGAGCTTGAGTCTTTGATTCGTTCTAGCAAGGATCTATCCCATACTATCCAGAGAAGCAATCTAGGGACGTATTACTACCTTTACTCCATCTGCACTCACAACAAAGCCTAAAAAGACCAAGTTATCCGTACAGAAAGTACATTTCTTAAGATTAGCAAATAGCTTTTCTTTCCTCAAGACATCAAGAACAGTCCTAAGATGTTTTATATGCTCTTCTAAACTCTTAGAGTAGACAAGGATATCATCAAAGTATACTACCACAAACAAACCTATGAAGGATCTAAGCACATGGTTCATCAATCTCATAAAAGTACTAGGAGCATTGGTTAATCCAAAAGGCATGACTAACCACTCATACAACCCATGCTTAGTCTTAAAGGCTGTTTTCCACTCATCTCCCTCTTTCATTCTAATTTGATGATATCCACTCTTCAAATCTATCTTAGAAAAGACACTAGAACCATGCAATTCATCAAGCATATCATCTAATCTAGGAATAGGGTGGCGATACTTCACTGTTATGTTGTTGATTGCTCTACAATCAACACACATGCGCCAGCTCCCATCTTTCTTAGGCACAAGGAGCACAGGCACAGCACAGGGGCTCATACTCTCACGGATATGGCCTTTCTCCATCAGTTCCTCAACCTGTCTTTGTAGCTCCTTAGTTTCCACAGGATTAGTTCTGTATGCTGGTCTGTTGGGAAGAGTAGCTTCTGGTACAAAATCAATCTGATGCTCAATCCCTCGAATAGGTGGCAAACCTATGGGATTATCTTCTGGAAATACATCCTGGTATTCCTGTAAAAGAGCTGACATCTCACTCGGATACACCGGTGTACAATCAGTTAGAGATAAAAGAGATTCTTTAAAATAAATAAGAGAACCGATTGATGAGAATAAAGAGATCTTTTGATTTCACTAGCTTTAGCATAGAAGTTGTGTTGCTTATCTGGTTTGAGATCAATCTCTTTCTTTTTCTGAAGCTGAAGCTGATCTTCATGCACTTCTTTAGGAGTTAGAGGTACCAAGACAGTTCGCTTGCCGTTGAACTCAAAAGAATGTTTGTTGGTGAAGCCATCATGGATGACACGCCTATCAAACTGCCAAGGCCTTCCCAGTAGTATGTCGGCTGGCTTCCATGGGTATCACATTCACAGAGAATGTCATCTTCATACCTCCAATGGACAAGGGTATAGAAACCTGAGTAGATACCCTCATCTCGCCCTCTTCATTAAGCCACTGCAGCCGGTAAGGTTTTTAGGATGCTTTTGAGCTTTCAAACCAAGCTTC
>NW_022611031.1:0-56618 GCF_000309985.2 Brassica rapa
TCTAGCACCTTATCTTTAGATGGAAGCAATGTGAGCCTGTATACTTAGACTTCTCATCAATGAATGTTACAAAGTATTTATGGCTGTCTCTAGACATGCATGGAGCGGTCCACACATCCGAGTGAACTAGATCAAAGCAATGCTCATAAGTAGTCTTAGATGTTGGGAAAACAGTCCTACAATGCTTTCCTAATATGCATGCTTCACAATCCAAGTGATTGAAATGACATATTAGGGATTATCAATTCAATGGCACGAGCATGAGGATGTCCTAATCTAGCATGCCAAGTAATACTATCAATCTTCTCAGCAGTACTACTCAAGCAAATAGAATCAAAGGGATTAGAGGTCTTAGCCAAGTCGAGGTGGTATAGCTGATTCTTGCTGTCTCCTCTGCCAATGACTCTCCCAGTCTTCAAATCTTGAAACTCAACTTCATCAGGTCTGAATACACTACTTGACAATCAAGATCAATGGTAGCTTTCTTCACAGATAATAGATTTGAAGTGAACTGAGGCATGTAGAAGCAGCCGTGTCCTTCTCAAACAGTTTGAGCTTTCCCACTCCTTCTATTGGGATCATAGCACCATTAGCTATCCTAACACTCCCTGTTGCAGCCTTGATCTCACTTATAAGCCTCCTATCCACTGATCATATGATGACTTGCTCCAGAATCAATCACCATGGGTTTAGAAGCTCCGGATTGTATAGCATGCTTCTTGCTTGCTGCTAAGGCTTGTACATGTTCCATGAACACTCTCTCCATTCCTTCCTGGTGATGCGATCATCAGCTCCACTCCCTTTCTCCTGCTCTCTTAACACCCCACTGTCTTCTACTGATTCCCCCATGTAGGCTGAGTAAGAACACTCTCCCACAACTCTCTTCCGACCCTTTCCTATGTTGATATAAGCTTTGGATAGCATTCTGCACCTCCTCCTCTTCCGGAAGCCCTCACTCCTACTCCCGGTTAGCCTCCATGAGCCCTCACTCCTACTCATGGTTAGCTTCTGGAAGCTCTCACTCCTACTCCCATTTGGCTTCCATGAGCTCTCACTCCTACTCAGGTTAGCCTCTCATCATTTCTCATTATCTCTACGCCCTTCTTATAAGCACACAGATCCTTCCATTTCCGGAAGCTGTTCCCCTCTTAAGAACCTCTCCACCAGCCACCCATATGATGACTCCATGCTCGCCAAGAGCTTCAAGACCATCTCTTGCTCTGGTGTAGCATCCCCATCCACATGGGATCTCAACCCTTGTAGTTCAACCCACAAGTGTTGTAGCTTCCTCACATGGTTATTGAACTCTTCTCTCCTTGCTTAGCTTCACTGATCACATTCTTGACTTCATACACTCTCCTAAGATTGATCTTGTTCTCATAAACATCTTCAATCTTCTCAAGCAGTATACTTTCTTCAAGACTAAAGCAATCTCCACTTGTTTCTCTTGCTGTCTGATCTTTCTCAGCAGCTTTACCCTTCAAAGACTCTTCCTTCTCATGGTTTCTCCAAACTCCACACCTTTTCAGAGTTGTTTTCATTTGTGAGAACCACCCCCACTCATTCCTCTCTCTTCTTCTCTCTTCACGCCTTGTTGTACCAGATTGAAGCAGCTCCATTTCCTTTAGCCTAAAGCAACAACCTTTAGCCTAGATTTTTCCCCCAAATGCTTCTAATCTCACACGCCAGCTTAACCACAAACTAGACCCCTCTTCTGACCTTGTCAAACACCTAAAGGACTCCCTGAGGCTGACTCTCCAAAAGAAACACCAACAGACACAAACTTGACTTTTAAAGGATCTAGCTCTTGAAAAACTCTCAGAACTCTCAAGAACTCTCAAGAACACTCAAGAACACTCAAGGACATTTAGAAAAACGAAATCACTCTCTCCTTTTTAAAGGAACCTGGCTCTGATACCATATTAGATTTTGTGATTTAAAGAGTGATTAAGTTTAATCTGAGAATTAAAGAGATTGGAGATTAAAGAACAAGAGAGAGACTAGAGAGAGAGACTCAAAACTCCATTAATTAATTATGAGAGAGTTGACAATACATCAGATATATACAAAAGGAAGAAGCATTTTCGAAATCAATCTAAGGGGATGATAAGCATGTGTAGTCAAAGGCCAGGCTGTTAATCCCATGGCTGAGATTGCTCACATGCTTCTACTAGTGCTAAAGCACTCTTCTCTTTCCAGCAGTGACAGCCTGTCCAATTCTCCTCTCTTATCCCTTCCCATATCAGATCAAGTGTAGACAACCTAGGTAACTTCTCCTTGCCATCCGAGTTACCCTGGTTACTATGGTAACTTCTTTAGTTACCACAGTAACAATAAAGTTACTGTGGTAACTCTCCAAAGTTACGGTCTGCTCCAACTCTCTTCCTCTCTCAATATATCAACTCTTTATTCTCTCATCTCAACACTAAGATGATCATCTGCCACTTCAATGTGCTTGGTTCTCTCATGGAACACCCGAGTTGGAGGCAATGTGGATAGCAGCTTGGTTATCACAATGCATAGTCATTGGCGTGGCTTGATCAATCTTAAATGCTTCAAGATGCCCTTGATCCACACCAGCTCGTTGGTCAGCTTCAGCATAGCTCTATACTCAGCTTCTGCACTAGAGCAAGACACCACCTTCTGCTTCTTACTCTTCCAAGTAACCAAGTTGCCTCCAATGAATGTGCAATAGCCTGTGGTTGATTTCCTGTCTGCTCTATCACAAGCCCAATCCGCATCACAGTATCCAACCACTTCAGTGCTCCCATTGCAACCACCCTCCATACTCCTTGATCAGGTGAGGCATTGAGATACATCAAGATCCTCTCCACCATGCGCCAATGATGCTCCTTAGGCACTTGCATGTGTTGACTCACCTGATTCACAGCAAAGCAAATGTCAGGCCTAGTTATGGTAAGGTAAATCAATTTGCCAACTAGCTTTCTATAGAGTTTAGGATCCTGATAAGGTTTGCTGTCTTCAATCTCCCCCCTCTCGTGGGACTTTGTAGCCATCCTCCATAGGCATCCTTGCTGTCTTGCCTCCATAAGCACCTGCACCTTTCAAAAGATCAAGTGTATACTTCCTTTGGGACATGAACAAACCTTCCTTGGATCTACATATCTCAATTCCAAGAAAGTATTTCATTTCTCCCAAGTCTTTAATCTCAAACATGGATTTAAGGAACTCCTTGGTTGCTATGATACCTTCCTTATCACTTCCTGTGATAATGATATCATCAACATAACACAAGGAGTGCAATCATACCTGAGGGAGTAGTGAGAGTGAAGAGGGTTGGTCTAGTTCAGACTTCTTGAAGCCTCGGCCATTCAGAGTAGTACTCAGCTTGTTGTACCAAGCTCTTGGTGATTGCTTCAGTCCATAGATAGCTTTCTTCAGTCTCAACACATTCCCTCTTTTTCACTAAGTGTTCCAAGCCTGGAGGTGGATGCAATACACTTCATCCTCCAGCTCTCCTTGTAGGAATGCATTCTTCACATCCATTTGCCATAAGCCCCATCCAAGGTTCACAGCCAAGCTCAATACAATCCGGATTGTGTGTAGTTTAGCTACTGGTGCAAAGGTCTCAATGTAATCCTCTCCATAAGTTTTGAGTGAAACCTCTTGCAACCAGTCTTGACTTCTTCCTCTCAACTGTTCCATCAGCCTTATACTTGATTGTGAAGATCCATCTACTAGTCACAGCCTTTCCTCCTTTTGGTAACTCACTCTCATACCATGTATCATTCTTGATCATAGCTCCTGCCTCAGCTCCAACTGATTCCTTCCATTCCTTATCCATTACTGCCTCTTCATAGCTTCTTGGAATGTAATTCTCATCCAAGTTTACCATAAAAGCACAATGTTCTTCAGGGTATTGAGCAAAGGAGCACACAGCTTGAGAGGGATGCTCCACAGCTTGGGCATTGTAGTACACTCGCGTGTTTACCCAACTGGAAGGATCCTTCCTCAGCCTTGTGCTTCTTCTCAATACAGGTTGTTCTTGTTCTTGAACCGGTTCATCTTGTGTACTTGGTTCTTGAACTCCACTCTGATGTTCTTCATCTTCTTGGCTTTGCTCACCTTGATGATGAGAACCTGAGTTGATCTCTTCTCCTTCTTCACTCAAGCCGACTCCTTCTTGGCCATTTTTCTTGAGTTTCAGGTTCACTTCCCCCCTCATGATCAAGGTGAGGTGTTTGTGTAGCTCTAAGCGGTTCATTGGAGCTTCCTCCCTGGCCTCCACCACTCGCAGACTGATCCTGGTTCATCCTGATGCCTAGACCCTCTAGGATAGTCCTTAAGACTCCAGCCTTATCTGATGTGAGATCCTTCAATTCCTCTTGATTCTTCTCCTCATAGTACCCTCTTTCTTCAATGAACTTCACATCTCTAGATACAAGTACTCTTCTAGCTTCTGGATCATAACACTTGTATCCTTTTTGAGTTGTTGAGTAGCCAATGAACATTGCCTTCCTTCCTGCTTCTTGCTTCTAACTTGTTTCTCAACTCTCCTGGTACCAGCACATAGCATAAACACCCAAATACTCTTAAGTACTCTACTGATTGTTGAGTTGAGTTGCGTATAAGTGTGAAGCAAGTGAGGAGTTGAGACTAAGGAGATGAGTTGAAGCTTGGGAAGGTTTTGGCAAGGTCCGTACAAGTCCGTACCGTCCGTACATGACCGTACACATGAAGATGGGTGAAACCTTGACAAGGGTAAGAAGTTACTTGCGGTAACTTAAGTGAAGGGAAGGAACTTACCTGGATGCATCAGACCGTTTAGGGATAAGGTAGAGCGCGCCTTGACAGGCTGGAACAGCTGGAAAGGCAAGAGCATCTCGGTCCAATGCTAGATGCTCCGCGCATGTGGAGAAGCTAATTGGCTAGTCCAAATGAGCTTATCCTCTCCTGATTGACCTCACATGCTTTAGTCTTCTCTTGATTTCGAAAACCCTTGTATGCTCACACTATATATTGTAACTCATGTCCTTAATGAAAGATTAGACAGTTCTAAACAATCCTTTATGATTTTTAAAGAGATCTCTACTCTGGTAGTATGTGTGTGTGTATAAGCTTCAATGAAGAATGATTAGAGCTTGTTCTAGGTGATTTAGGAAGAGAGATTTGTGAGAGTGTATAAGAGACTTAAGAACAGAGAGATTAAGAGACTTAAGAGACTAGAGAGACTGAGAGAATAAGAGACTGAAGATTAGTGTTTCAGATTAGAGAAGGAGAGGGGAAACCCCCTAACTCACTTGGTCTTTTACAAATCGACATCCTTAAACCTTTATACTAGCTTTACAACTTAGAAAACCCTAGCTAAGAGATAAGGAAAGAAGGGTGGAGATCTTCTGGTTTGAATTGGATGCTTCAGATCACTCTTGGTGCTTTACTAGCTGTTTGTATGCGCCTGATTGGATGAGGGAAAGTATGGTGAGGAGAGCTTGTGTATCTGCCCTTTTAACTGTCCAGATACACAACCTTGCTTGCTCTTCCTTTCCAGCTGTAGCCAGCCTGTCGTGGACCATTCTAACCAATCCCATACTTCCCATACTTGGCGCCAACTCTTGTTTGAATCTTCTTGCCACCAACCAAGCATCTTCTTGATTCCATTTGATGCTTCTCACCATCCCGGACTTTGCACACTCATATTAGAGCTTCTCCTTGGCTGTACGGACTTGCCATAACCGTACACCAATGCCCTATATTTGCACAGCCCTCAAATAGCTTCAAATGGTCGAGTCCATCAGTCTTGAGTTGATCATGTCCGTACAGGCCGTACCATCCGTACGGCCGTCCGTACCGGCCTCGCCCTTAAGCTCCCAAACTCCTCCAAAGATCTCCCAACTCTGATTACTACTCTTCTTGATCACTATCTTATCTTTGTACTAGCTTCACATCTCTTCTGAAGCTTCATAGAACTCTTCTTAACATCTTCTAGAGCTTGCCCTATTATTGTACAAGCTCCATCTTCTCTTCAGTTCAACACTCCCCTCAAGCTTTGACTTTAGGAGATCCTAAGCCAAGCTTGGAACTCTGAAGAGTCTCCCTCATTAAAAACCTTACAAGGAAAACCCATTGGGACAAAACCTTGCAAGGGAAAAAGAGTAGAGCTCTTCAAAGCCTAGGGATTAGCCAGTGAGCTCTTGTGCCTTAGAACCAGTGTGGTTGGACACAAGAAGCTCTGGATCACGGCCTAACAGGTGCAGCAACTCTTCACAGCTTTGCGCACACTTCACACTTCATACTTCAGCTTCACCTCTTCATGGAACCGGTTTGAAGTCTCCCCCTCTCAACTGACTTCACAGCCATCTTAGAGAAGCTAGGACACGACCAGATCATCTTCAAAACACTAGTGAGGCTGATCAACACTTCACACACGGCTTGCCCTCTTCATAGAACTGGTTTGGATCTCCCCCTCTCAACAGACTTCTCAGCCATCTTAGAGAAGCAAGGAACTGACCAGGAACATCTTTAGTGAGGCTCAAGCAATGGTACCTGATACATTATCCCAAAGGTGCATCAGTACCTATCAAAACAAGAAAATGAATATCCTGCATCACACTTGATGCACACAATCTCACAATTCAATCATAATCATCTTAAGTATCTTTTCAAGCACAAGCAATGAATAAGATGAATGAAAAAGATTGAAAAGAGGATTAAAAGTCTAAGGGAACTTCCCTTGTGTTTTTGTGAGTTTCCAAACTCTCTCAATGCACCATCTTCCTGGCATCATCAACTTCTTGGAAAGGCAGAATGGATTCATCAGCTTCTCCTCAATCACCTCTCATTGAAGCCGCATTGATGGAGAGCCTTCCTCCTTACTCGCCAAGGCTGCTCTGAACAGCCTCTTGCCTAGACACGCCACTGACTTGGTCCGGTTGATGATCCTTGTAGAAGCTTTTGCAAAAGACTTGTTACTGACCATGGATCATATGCATTAAGACTCCCCCTCAAGCTTAGAACCGAAACTAGAAGGAGCTAAGCTTGTGATGATCCTATGCATCTCCATGGTCTAATAACTATCATCTTTCATGATAGCTTTCTTCTTGTGAGTTTACTCTCTTCCTTAACCAGGAACTAGGGTGTTTGAATCACCATAGAGAGTCTCACAAGACACACCTCTCATTGCATAATGACCCATGCTACACTTCCTGTAGACTAAGGACTAGATATGTCCAATGGTATTATGCAATGGCTATCTCTCATTGCATACTCAATCACACTACACTTCCTGTAGATTATGGACTAACATGTCCTAGTGATGATATGCAATGGCACAAGACCTTTGTCTCTACATTTTTGGTTGATGGCGAGTTACATGTATCACTTCCCTTGTGTACCTAACACCACCAAAACTCAATGCAAGATCAGATCATCCCATTGGGATCAAACCAAGATCATCCATCCTGTTTGATCACCAATGCCACAATGATATATGATACTTGAAACAAGCTAGACAATCAAGACAGTTTTTTTTTTTTTTTTTTTTTTAAAATGCAACACTAGATGAATGCATTAGGTTACACTAACTATATGAATGAAACAGATTCAATCCAAAATGGAACACAAGTCTAGATGATACTTCTGCAATTAAGGCGACAAGAGTGACTCAATTCATGCTTATGCTCACTAGTTTTATCAAGGCCAATGATTCAAGTAGCTTAGACATACTTCTAAATGCTTATAAGACATCACTGATGGATTTAACTATGGCATAGCAACAATCAGAACTGGATTGAGTCGAGACAAGCAGATTTCAATTTCTAACAATGACAATGCAAGTTCTATACAGTTCTCTAAATGCAAAGCTTATATCAGGACATTTGCAATTTAGGCTCATTTTTAAATGCATTACTACATGAATGCACAATCTTAAAGCATTAGCTATATGAATGCAACGGGTTCAATCCATGAGTAATATTAAAGCTCTGCACAACAGTTTCAATCAGAACCAATGATGCAAGCAACTTAGACAATTTCTAATTGATGCAAGACTTTCATTGATGGATTAAACATAGGCAATAGCATCAGATAACACTAGGATTGAACTTAGACAGTATGAGATATGCTTATGTATGCAAAGAACTTATCAATCATGATGCAAGCAGCAGAGACATTCTACTCAATTCTACAACACATTCATGATGATTCAAACTATGACAACACTCAAGACAATGCAATAAACAAAACATGAGATTCTGGGACTCTAGACACCACTCACAGCACAATAAAGAAAAACACAAGCTCTTATTAAGGGTTAAGAGGTTTGCTTACAAACAAGAGATCCGAGCTGATCTCTTGAACCTCCATGGGCACAGTTCACTTGAACTTGGCAGGTTTGATGCTTGGATTCAGTATCCAACACCTTTCCTTGGCGTGCCCATCCCTCTTGCAATGCTCACTCTCCAATGCTTCACTCTTCGGCTGGATCACTCCATGATCGGCTTGCAATGGTCTTGGTTTACATTGCATCACCCTCCTGGTGATGCTCTTTCTTTGCATGTCGACTGTCCTCTCTACACTCATCTGATGTGTAGGCTATGGTGACATTCTATTGTAATGATAAGGAGGAACTTCAAGACCAGGAGCACATCACCCTAACAGCTGCGCTTAAATCACTGATCCATCCTTTTGCTTTAAGCTTCAAGTACTCTCAGATCACCGGCCTTCCTCATGGCATAGGTGGTGACCTTCTTCTTCTTGTGTGCCTTGAACCAGGAGCTCAACAACCTCGTGGCCTGCGCTTCTTAAACCGGCTTCTACACACAAGAACCTTCCCATTGCTCCACACAATGGTTGGTCTTCCGCTTGTATGTCTTGAACCAGGAGCTCAACAACCTCGTGGCCTGCGCTTCTTAAACCAGCTTCTACACACAAGTATCTTCCCATTGCTCCACACAATGGTTCAAGTCTTCCTCTTTTCTTGGATAGGTGGTGAGCAGAGAACACTTCTTGTGAACCTGAAACACCACTCAAACTCCAGCAAGGATAAGACACAAGAGTATTGGGATAAATCCTTGATTAATCATCAGGTTTGATTCCCAATCTCACAAGCAATGCAACAGATAGACACAAGGCATTATCAAGTTCTATTCTTTGCAAGCTAGCTCTCTAAGAACAAGCAAGATCCTAACAGATTCAAGACAAGTTACTTAGGCACTTTTAAAAAGCTTCTTTACTCAGCACTTTAGACATGAATCTAATGCTTCAATGTAAGATAGCCACAAGACTATATGCAACAGCTTTAAATTCAGTTTCAATCCATGTATGCAAGCAGATTCAGTTAATCACTCTAAGCATCACTATGAAACGAAGCTAAGCATATTAATCACATTCAGTCACCAAACAAAGCTCTTAAAGTATCCTGGGACAGATTCTAAACATTTTAATTTATCAATCTTTAACAGTCCTCAGGTTTTCAATCACATCACACATTACAACCAGTCAACAACACAAGCTCATTATCAAGAGGGTTTTAAAATCGCTTACATAAGGAACCAGGTTGGTTCCTTAAACCTCCAAGGGGACTGGCCATGGCTTTTGTTGAATCTGAGAGTCTGGATAGTCACCCACCTCCTACTCCTTCAGTTCATGACCACCTTCTTGTTTCTCCAGCTCAAAGACTCCTCCTTTCTCCAAGTCTTCTAGGCGCCATCACCTTGACAGCTTTCATGATGAACCGGGTGAAGAAAGCTCTTGGAGGAGGCGCCTTGGATGAGGTTCGTGAGTCCTCTCCATACACTTCTGCTTCCAATGAGTCTCTCCATCAGTATAGTCAGGAGAAAGGATGAGAGACACGCCCTTCAGTCTTCTTCTCATGGAGAAACTGAACTCGGATGGGAATGTCTTCAAGGATTGGATTTGAGCTGAGGGTAGAGCTTGTGTTGTGCGGAAGCTACAGCTCAGGTTCTGATAAACCTGGCTCTGATACCATATGATTTTTAAAGAGATCTCTACTCTGGTAGTATGTGTGTGTGTATAAGCTTCAATGAAGAATGATTAGAGCTTGTTCTAGGTGATTTAGGAAGAGAGATTTGTGAGAGTGTATAAGAGACTTAAGAACAGAGAGATTAAGAGACTTAAGAGACTAGAGAGACTGAGAGAATAAGAGACTGAAGATTAGTGTTTCAGATTAGAGAAGGAGAGGGGAAACCCCCTAACTCACTTGGTCTTTTACAAATCGACATCCTTAAACCTTTATACTAGCTTTACAACTTAGAAAACCCTAGCTAAGAGATAAGGAAAGAAGGGTGGAGATCTTCTGGTTTGAATTGGATGCTTCAGATCACTCTTGGTGCTTTACTAGCTGTTTGTATGCGCCTGATTGGATGAGGGAAAGTATGGTGAGGAGAGCTTGTGTATCTGCCCTTTTAACTGTCCAGATACACAACCTTGCTTGCTCTTCCTTTCCAGCTGTAGCCAGCCTGTCGTGGACCATTCTAACCAATCCCATACTTCCCATGTTGAGATGAGCTGAGGAATATGAGGAGAGTTGTTCAGGGTTGAAGAGGTTGTGATGTGGAGAAGAGGAGAAGGATTGGCCTTAGGGAGAACCGTCCGTACCGGTCCGTACAGGTCCGTACCATGGCCGTACGGCCGTACAGACGGTATCGACCAAGCGGTAAAGAAATGTTACCGCGAGAAGAAGTTCACGGTCTGATCATGTTTTGCCTTGACCAAAGAAGGCATATGACCGTTTATGGATAGAGGAAGAGCGTCTCTACAGGCTGGCACAGGCTGGAAGGATAAGGTTCACTTTTAGCATAGTGACCACGCGTGTGGAGAGGCTCATTGGTCCGGTTCAAATTAAAGGCTCCCTTAGACTTGACCTCACATGCTTAGTCTCTTCTTAAACCCTAGTATCACCTCCTATATATTGTAAACACTCTCTCATTAATTAAAGTATGCGAGTTATGTTACTCTCTCTCTAGTCTCTCTCTCTCTTGTTCATCATGGATCATACTTAATCTCCCCATTTCTCTCACAATCTCTTCTAAACCTCTCTTAATCTCTTACCAAATCTCTCTTAATCTCTCAATACCTATTCTACTCTCTAATCTCATATGGTATCAGAGCCAGGTTGGCTTTGGTATTGAGAGATCCTTGTTCCTTTCTTTACATTTGCGAGTTTGTTCTTGTGTGTTAAAGAAGAGGAGATGGAGACGACCAACTTTAGCAAACTGGTGACGGTTCCGGTTGCACTGAAGGGAGGCTCGAACTACTTGATGTGGTCCCAGTTGGTGAGGACTACCATTGGAAGGCTAGGGTTGTGGAACCACATCACAGATGATGGTCCGGAGCCAGTGGCCAAAGAAGATGAAGAAGAAGGCGACGGGAAGACTCTTGCGGTAGCTGAAGCAAAGAGATGGGTCCAAGAGGATTTGATGGTGCTGTCTGTGCTCCATGCCTCCCTGGAGCTCCCCATACTTGAAGCTTACGTGCACTTTGAGACTCCTAAGCGCCTTTGGGACATGCTCCATAAGAGGTATGGAAACAAGTCCAACATAAGCCGGGTGTTTGATCTGAAGCAAACCATCAGTGTCTTGAGGCAAGATGGAGAAGATCTCACCAAGCACATGGGGAAGTTTGGAGCTTTGTGGTCCGAACTTGAGAGTCTTAGACCCAACACAACTGATGAGGAATCGCTCATTGAGAGGAGAGAGCAAGATCAGGTGTTTGGGCTATTGATGACTCTAGATGAAAGCTACCAGGATGTGATCAAGCATATCCTGAGATCACCTACTCTCCCATCCATGGAGGAGGTATGCGCTCAACTTCAGAAGGAGGAAGGCTCTCTTGGGTTGTTTGGAGGCAAGAAGGGAATGTCCACGGCTCATAAAGCAGAAGAGGCGCAAGCAAACAAGGCAGCGTACCGTGGAGATGGAAGGAAGTATGAGAAGTATGAGGGAAGCTGTGAGCATTGCAAGCGGCAGGGGCATAAGAAGAGTCAGTGCTGGATCCTACATCCACACCTCAGGCCTAGCAAGTTCAACAAGGATAGAGAAGCTAAGGCTCACCTTTCTGCTGAAGCAAGTGGTGCCGGCTCATCAGGGGCTAGTCCAAATGTCAAGGCGGGTGAAAGTGAAGGCAGAGCTCTAACTTCTCAGGAGGTGATCACCAAGGCTGACTTTGAGGCTTTCATCCGAGCCCTCAAGGAGTCTGGTAAAATGCTAGGCAACACTCTTGGATACTCATACTCTGCTCATACATTACCTAGTATCTCTGATAAACTGTTAGACATTTTTAAAATCTCATGTACTGCCACTGCTCATACTAGCATAACTGATAGATTGTTAGGAGTAGTTAAGAGCCTGAAAGCTGAAAATGAAACATCTAGAACCAAGACTGCTAGGAGCTTGCATAAACCATTGATAATTGACTCTGGTGCATCTCATCACATGATTAGTGATAACAATCTGATAAAAGACATAGAACCTGCCCTTGGACATGTTATGATTGCAAATGGAGATAGAATTCCCATTAGGGGCATTGGTAAACTGAACTTGTTTAATAAGGATTCAAAAGCTTTTTACATGCCTGAGTTCACCTCTAATCTTTTATCAGTTAAGAAATGCACTACTGATCTTCAATGCAATGTTATTTTCAGTCCTAATGATGTTAAGTTTCAGGATATTAAGAGCAGTAAGTTGATTGGGCAAGGAGCAACCAAGGGGGATCTTTACATGATTGAAGACCTTGCACCTATTTCTAGTTCTTGTTTCTCGTTTAGTTCTGTTTCTTCCTTAAGTACTGATGCTCTGTGGCATGCTAGGCTAGGACATCCACATGTTAGGGCCTTAAGCATTATGTTACCAGGTGTCATGTTTAAAAATAATGATTGTGAGGCATGTATTTTGGGCAAACATTGTAAGACTGTTTTTCAGAGATCATCTACTCTTTATGCAAACTGCTTTGATTTAATTCACTCTGATGTTTGGACGGCACCTTGCTTATCTAGGGATGATTACAAGTATTATGTCACATTCATTGATGAAAAATCCAAATACACCTGGTTAACATTGATTAAAACTAAAGATAGGGTCCTTGATGCATTTAAAAATTTTCAAGCCTATGTGACTAACCAATATCATGCCAAGATTAAGATTTTCAGGTCTGATAATGGTGGGGAGTATACTGGGCATGCATTTCGTGATCACCTTGCTCAACATGGGATTCTTCACCAGACTAGCTGCCCATACACTCCACAGCAGAATGGAGTTGCGGAAAGGAAGAACAGACATCTCATGGAGGTGTCCCGGTCCATGATGTTCCACAAAGGGGTTCCCAAGAGGTATTGGAGTGATGCTGTGATGACTGCGTGCTACCTGATCAACAGGATACCAACCAGGATCTTGGCAGATCAATCTCCATTTGAGGTACTCAACAAGAGCAGGCCAGTCTTGGATCACCTGAGGACCTTTGGATGCGTGTGTTATGTTCTTGTACCAGGCGAGCAGAGAAACAAACTAGAAGCAAAGAGCACCAAGGCTATGATGATTGGGTATTCCACTTCACAGAAGGGATACAAATGCTATGATCCTACAGCTAGGAGAGTCCTAGTGTCAAGGGATGTCAGATTCATGGAAGACAAAGGATACTATGATGAGCAGACATGGGAAGACTTGGAGGATCTCTCCCAGCCATCAGAAAGAGCTGCTTGCTTGAGAAACATCCTAGAGGGGCTCGGAATTGGAGTGTCCCAGGATCAGAGTAGGCGTCCAGAACCTACTCCAGCTGCAGCAGAAGAACCATCCCACTTTGCACATGAGGGGGGAAGTGAATCAGTATCTGAACTAGAGGACCAAGGCTTAGAAGAGGCAGGTGAGCTAGGAAACAGAGGAACTGATTCTCCTGTCCAAAGTGGAGAAGGATCAGCAAGGGGAGAACTGAATGAAGAAGATCAGAGACAAGGAGAGGCTAGAGCTGAAGCTGAAGAACAGACTGAAGCAGTGACTCCACAAGTAGAAGAAGAACAAGAGATGGCACAAGAAGGGCCAGTGTTGAGAAGGAGTACAAGGCTGAGGAAGGATCCTTCCAGTTGGGTAAACACGAGAGTGTACTACAATGCCCAAGCTGTGAAGCATCCTACTCAGGCTGTGTGTTCCTTTGCTCAATATCCAGAAGCACATTGTGCATTTATGGTAAACTTAGATAAGAATCACATTCCAAGAAGCTATGAAGAGGCAATGGAAGATAAGGAATGGAAGGAATCAGTAGGAGCTGAGGCAGGAGCTATGATAAAGAATGACACATGGTATGAGAGTGAACTACCAAAAGGGAAGAAGGCTGTGTCTAGTAGATGGATCTTTACAGTCAAGTACAAGGCTGATGGGTCGATTGAGAGGAAGAAGACTAGACTGGTAGCAAGAGGGTTCACTCAGACTTATGGAGAAGACTACATTGATACATTTGCTCCAGTTGCAAAGCTACACACCATTCGAATAGTCCTATCAGTGGCTACTAACCTTGGGTGGGATCTTTGGCAGATGGATGTTAAGAATGCATTTCTCCAAGGAGAGTTAGAAGATGAAGTTTACATGCTACCACCTCCGGGCCTAGAAGGGATGGTGAAACCAGGGAATGTGCTGAGACTGAAGAAGGCCATCTATGGGTTGAAGCAATCACCAAGGGCATGGTATCACAAGCTGAGCACAACTCTAAATGGAAGAGGTTTCAGGAAATCAGAGCTTGATCACACTCTCTTCACTCTTACGACACCTGCTGGCATTGTTGTGCTTCTTGTATATGTGGATGACATAGTTATCACAGGCAGTGATAAGGTTGAAATCAAGGAGACCAAGGAGTTTCTGAAATCTGTGTTTGACATCAAAGACTTGGGAGAAATGAAGTACTTCCTTGGAATTGAGCTGTGCAGATCAGAAGAAGGGTTGTTCATCTCACAAAGGAAGTATATCTTGGATCTATTGAAGGAGGCTGGTGCGTATGGTGGAAAGACAGCCAAGATGCCCATGGAGGATGGGTATAAAGCTCCACGTGAGGGGGAGCTAGAAGATAGTAAGCTATTTCATGATCCAAAGCTATACAGGAAGCTTGTGGGGAAGCTGATCTATCTAACCATCACTAGGCCAGACATCTGTTTTGCTGTGAACCAAGTGAGTCAGCATATGCAAGCTCCAAGAGAGCATCACTGGCGCATGGTAGAAAGAGTTCTCATGTATCTGAATGGAACTCAAGGGCTTGGTATATGGATGGGTTGTAACGGGAGTACTGAAGCAGTGGGATATTGTGATGCAGATTGGGCTGGAGACAGAACAGATAGAAGATCTACAACCGGCTATTGCACATTCATTGGTGGAAACATGGTTACTTGGAAGAGTAAGAAGCAGAAGGTGGTGTCATGCTCAAGTGCCGAGGCTGAGTATAGAGCAATGCTAAAACTCACAAATGAGTTGGTATGGATTAAAGGAATACTGAAGCACTTGGAGATTGAGCAAGCAACACCAATGACCATGCACTGTGACAATCAAGCAGCCATTCACATAGCCACAAACTCGGTGTTCCATGAAAGAACTAAGCACATTGAAGTGGACTGTCATAAAGTGAGGCAGATGATAGTCTTGGGAGTAATACTGCCGTGCTACACAAGGAGTGAGGATCAGTTGGCAGATGTATTCACTAAGGCGGCTAGGCAAAAGACAATGGAGTCAATTCACATAAGGTTGGGACTCCTTGATCTTTCGCCTAAGGGCTGATCTATACACTCTCCTGATCATGAGGTCCTTACTCTTTTTCCCTCATCAGAGTTTTGTCCCAATGGGTTTTCTTTGATGAGGTTTTTAATGAGGAGGAGCTCATGATCCTTCCAAGCTTGACTTGTTCCACATGGTCAAGCTTGAGGGGGAGTGTTGAGATGAGCTGAGGAATATGAGGAGAGTTGTTCAGGGTTGAAGAGGTTGTGATGTGGAGAAGAGGAGAAGGATTGGCCTTAGGGAGAACCGTCCGTACCGGTCCGTACAGGTCCGTACCATGGCCGTACGGCCGTACAGACGGTATCGACCAAGCGGTAAAGAAATGTTACCGCGAGAAGAAGTTCACGGTCTGATCATGTTTTGCCTTGACCAAAGAAGGCATATGACCGTTTATGGATAGAGGAAGAGCGTCTCTACAGGCTGGCACAGGCTGGAAGGATAAGGTTCACTTTTAGCATAGTGACCACGCGTGTGGAGAGGCTCATTGGTCCGGTTCAAATTAAAGGCTCCCTTAGACTTGACCTCACATGCTTAGTCTCTTCTTAAACCCTAGTATCACCTCCTATATATTGTAAACACTCTCTCATTAATTAAAGTATGCGAGTTATGTTACTCTCTCTCTAGTCTCTCTCTCTCTTGTTCATCATGGATCATACTTAATCTCCCCATTTCTCTCACAATCTCTTCTAAACCTCTCTTAATCTCTTACCAAATCTCTCTTAATCTCTCAATACCTATTCTACTCTCTAATCTCATATCCCATACTTGGCGCCAACTCTTGTTTGAATCTTCTTGCCACCAAAGCATCTTCTTGATTCCATTTGATGCTTCTCACCATCCCGGACTTTGCACACTCATATTAGAGCTTCTCCTTGGCTGTACGGACTTGCCATAACCGTACACCAATGCCCTATATTTGCACAGCCCTCAAATAGCTTCAAATGGTCGAGTCCATCAGTCTTGAGTTGATCATGTCCGTACAGGCCGTACCATCCGTACGGCCGTCCGTACCGGCCTCGCCCTTAAGCTCCCAAACTCCTCCAAAGATCTCCCAACTCTGATTACTACTCTTCTTGATCACTATCTTATCTTTGTACTAGCTTCACATCTCTTCTGAAGCTTCATAGAACTCTTCTTAACATCTTCTAGAGCTTGCCCTATTATTGTACAAGCTCCATCTTCTCTTCAGTTCAACATCCTTCTCCTTACTTATTTCACTATGATTCTCCATTAGTCTCTAAGTTGTCTCTTAATCTCTTATTCTCCTTCTTTAATCCTTTCTAAACTCAGATAATCTTTTACATTCCTAAATGTCATATGGTATCAGAGCCAGGTTGATTACAATCTGAGTTCGTGAGTGTCTCTGTGAGTGTGTTTGAGAGTTTCTTGAGAGTTCCAAAAGCTCAAGGTGTTTGTGTGTGTCTTAGTGGTCCGTGAGAGGTTCATTTGAAGACTCAAGAGTGTATCTGTGTTCTAGAGAGCAGCGTGGGTTCTCAGTACAAGATCTAACCGGTTGTTCAAGCTAGAGACGTCAAGCTGTTCAAGATGGAGAGTGGCATGAAGATGAAGGTCGCGGTGACATTCAAGGGAACCAACTACCTAGTCTGGTCTAGGATGGTGAAGACTGCTGTGGGAAGCAAGGGTCTGTGGAAGCATATCACATCTGGTGAGGCTCCAAAGGTGATTACTCAAGGGGATGAAACGGAGAGTCCCGAGGAGAGTGTTGTAGAGAAGTGGCAACAAGAAGACATGATGGTGATGTCAGTTCTTCATGCCTCTTTGGAGCCGGCTATACTAGATGCTTATAGCTACTGTGAGACAGCCAAGGAGCTGTGGGATACTCTACAGAAAGTGTATGGAAACACTTCTAACCTGAACCGAGTGTTTGAAGTCAAGAAGGCCATCAATGGGTTAACTCAAGATGACACGGAGTTCACTAAGCACTTGGGGAGGTTCAGGTCTCTTTGGTCTGAGTTGGAGATGCTGAGGCCAAGCACGGTTGATCCAGAGCTTCTAAATGAGAGACGCGAGCAGGACAAGGTCTTTGGGTTGCTGCTCACGTTGAATGCAAGCTACAGTGGTCTTATCCAGCACATGCTATGGTCTGAGAAGCTGCCTGATCTTGAAGAGGTGTGCGCTAAGATACAGAAGGAGCAGGGCTCAATGGGTTTGTTTGGAGGCAAGGGAGACTTATCTCTTGCAAATGCCGTGCAACCTGACCGGGAAGAGCCTCCACAAGCCAACAAAGCTGGTTACAACAAGTATGAGGACAGGAAGTTCAATGGGAACTGTGATCACTGCAAGAAGCATGGACACAAGAAGAGTCAGTGCTGGATACTCCATCCCCACTTGAAGCCGGCTAAGTTCATGAAGGAGAGAGAGGCAAAAGCTCACATGACTGAAGGATCAAGCGGAGCAGGGCCATCCAACCGTGGAGCTGAAGGGGAGAACCGTGAAGGAGATGGAAAAGCTTTGGTGACCTACACTGGAGCTATCAACCCCCGAGGCAATGATCAAGACTTCATCAGGAGATCCGAGATGGATGCTCTCATCAAAATGCTCAAGGATAATGGTAACATTCATGGGTATTCATTTGGTGCTTCTATGATTGCTAGAACTATAGAAATGACTCCTAAGGTGGCTGAGATTGCTAGGATTGATAGTAAGACTGGAATTGAGCATTGCATTGATAGAAATGCTAGGATGAATGCATATAGATCACAAATTATCTGCCATAGTGCTAGCAATACATCCAAACCATTGATTATAGATTCAGGTGCATCTCATCATATGATTAGTGACACCAACCTGATTAAAGATATAGAACCTACTAATGGATGTGTGATGATTGCAAATGGAGATAAGATACCTATTAAGGGAATAGGAAACTTAAAACTTTTTGATAAGAACACTAGAGCTTTTTATATTCCGGAATTCACATCAAACCTTCTTTCAGTTAAGAAATGCACTACTGATTTGAATTGCAATGTTATATTCAGTCCTAATGATGTGAAGTTTCAGGATATTGAGAGCAGCCAATTGATTGGAAAAGGAGTTACAAAGGGAGACTTATACATGCTTGAGAAGCTTGATCCTGTTTCCAATTATAACTGCTCATTTACTTCTGCTTCTAGTTTAAATAAAAATGCATTGTGGCATGCTAGATTAGGTCATCCCCATGAGAGGGCTTTAAACTTGATGTTACCAGGTGTGGTTTTTGAAAATAATAATTGTGAGGCTTGCATTTTAGGCAAGCATTGTAAGAATGTGTTTCCAAGAACATCTACTGTCTATGAAAACTGCTTTGATTTGATTCATACTGATGTGTGGACTGCACCTAGTTTTTCTAGAGATAATCATAAGTATTTTGTCACATTCATTGATGAAAAATCTAAATACACCTGGTTAACACTCATTCCATCAAAAGATAGGGTGATAGATGCATTCAAGAACTTTCAAGCTTATGTGACTAACCATTACCATGCTAGGATTAAAATTTTGAGATCAGATAATGGAGGAGAGTACACAAGCTATGCGTTCAAGAGTCATCTAGATCACCATGGAATCCTTCATCAAACAAGCTGTCCCTACACACCACAACAGAATGGTGTAGCTGAGAGGAAGAACAGGCACTTGATGGAAGTGGCTCGGTCACTAATGTTCCAAGCTAATGTACCTAAGAGATTCTGGAGTGATGCTGTATCTACTGCGTGCTATCTAATCAACAGGATGCCTACAAAGGTGTTGAAGGATCAAGCACCATTTGAAGTTCTGAACAAGCGCAAGCCATCCTTGGAATACATGAGAGTGTTTGGATGCTTATGCTATGTTCTAGTACCAGGAGAATTGAGGAACAAGCTAGAAGCAAGAAGCAGAAAGGCAATGTTCATTGGCTACTCAACAACTCAAAAAGGATATAAGTGTTATGATCCAGAAGCTAGAAGGGTGCTTGTATCTAGAGATGTGAAGTTCATTGAAGAAAGAGGATACTATGAGGAGAAGAATCAAGAAGATTTGAAGGATCTCACATCAGATAAGGCTGGAGTCTTAAGAATCATTTTGGAAGGTCTCGGTATCAAGATGAACCAGGACCAATCCACAAGAAGTGGAAGACAAGAAGAGAGCTCAACTGCACCAAGTGGAGCTGCTCAAACACCTCACCTTGATCATGAGGGGGGAAGTGAACCTGAAACTCAAGAAAATGGCCAAGAAGGAGTCGGCTTGAGTGAGGAAGGAGGAGAGTTCAACTCAGGTTCTCATCATCAAGGTGAGCAAGACCAAGGAGAGGAAGAACATCAGAGTGAAGCACAAGAACCGACTACACAAGATGAGCCGGTTCAAGAGCAAGAACAACCAGTATTGAGGAGAAGCACAAGGCTGAGAAAGGATCCTTCCTCTTGGGTAAACACGCGAGTGTACTACAATGCCCAAGCTGTGGAGCATCCTTCTCAAGTCGTGTGTTCTTTTGCTCAATACCCTGAAGAACATTGCGCCTTCATGGTTAACTTGGATGAGAATTACATCCCAAGAAGCTATGAAGAAGCAATCATGGATAAAGAATGGAAGGAGTCAGTTGGAGCTGAGGCAGGAGCTATGATCAAGAATGATACATGGTATGAGAGTGAGTTACCAAAAGGGAAGAAGGCTGTGACTAGTAGGTGGATATTCACAATCAAGTATAAGGCAGATGGAAAGATTGAGAGGAAGAAGTCAAGGCTGGTTGCAAGAGGTTTCACTCAAACTTATGGAGAAGATTACATAGAAACCTTTGCACCAGTAGCTAAACTACATACAATCCGGATTGTATTGAGCTTGGCTGTGAACCTTGGATGGGGCTTATGGCAAATGGATGTGAAGAATGCATTCCTACAAGGAGAACTTGAGGATGAAGTGTATATGCATCCACCTCCAGGTCTGGAACACTTAGTGAAGAGAGGGAACGTGTTAAGATTGAAGAAAGCTATCTATGGGCTGAAGCAATCACCAAGAGCTTGGTACAACAAGCTGAGCACTACTCTCAATGGCCGAGGCTTCAAGAAGTCTGAACTAGATCACACCCTCTTCACTCTCACTACTCCCTCAGGTATGATTGCACTCCTTGTGTATGTTGATGATATCATTATCACAGGAAGTGATAAGGAAGGTATCATAGCAACCAAGGAGTTTCTTAAATCCATGTTTGAGATTAAAGACTTGGGAGAAATGAAATACTTTCTTGGAATTGAGATATGTAGATCCAAGGAAGGTTTATTCATGTCCCAAAGGAAATATACACTTGATCTTTTGAAAGGTGCAGGTGCTTATGGAGGCAAGACAGCAAGGATGCCTATGGAGGATGGTTACAAAGTCCCACGAGAGGGGGAGATTGAAGACAGCAAACCTTATCAGGATCCTAAACTCTATAGAAAACTAGTTGGCAAGTTGATTTACCTTACCATAACTAGACCTGACATTTGTTTTGCTGTGAATCAGGTGAGTCAACACATGCAAGTGCCTAAGGAGCATCATTGGCGCATGGTGGAGAGGATCTTGATGTATCTCAACGGCTCACCTGATCAAGGAGTATGGATGGGCTGCAATGGGAGCACTGAAGTGGTTGGATACTGTGATGCAGATTGGGCTGGTGATAGAGCAGACAGAAGATCAACCACAGGCTATTGCACATTCATTGGAGGCAACTTGGTTACTTGGAAGAGTAAGAAACAGAAGGTGGTGTCTTGTTCAAGTGCAGAAGCTGAGTATAGAGCTATGCTGAAGCTGACCAACGAGCTGGTGTGGATCAAAGGCATCTTGAAGCATTTGGAGATTGATCAAGCCACTCCAATGACCATGCATTGTGATAACCAAGCTGCCATCCACATTGCATCCAACTCGGTGTTTCATGAAAGAACCAAGCACATTGAAGTTGATTGTCACAAGGTGAGGCAGATGATCATCCTAGGAGTCATCCTGCCATGCTACACAAGAAGTGAAGATCAGTTAGCGGATGTGTTCACCAAAGCTGCAAGACAAAAGACAATGGAGTCCATTCACATCAGGTTGGGCCTCATTGATCTTGGGAAGAGAAGGAGCTGATCCCCTTGGCTGTGAGGTCTTTACTCTTTTTCCCTTATCAAGGTTTTATCCCAATGGGTTTTCCTTGGTAAGGTTTTTAATGAGGAAGATCTCATAGCTATCCAAGCTTAGGCTTTCACAAAGCTAAGCTTGAGGGGGAGTGTTGAGTTGAGTTGCGTATAAGTGTGAAGCAAGTGAGGAGTTGAGACTAAGGAGATGAGTTGAAGCTTGGGAAGGTTTGGGCAAGGTCCGTACAAGTCCGTACAGTCCGTACATGACCGTACACATGAAGATGGGTGAAACCTTGACAAGGGTAAAGAAGTTACTTGCGGTAACTTAAGTGAAGGGAAGGAACTTACCTGGATGCATCAGACCGTTTAGGGATAAGGTAGAGCGCGCCTTGACAGGCTGGAACAGCTGGAAAGGCAAGAGCATCTCGGTCCAAGATGCTAGATGCTCCGCGCATGTGGAGAAGCTAATTGGCTAGTCCAAATGAGCTTATCCTCTCCTGATTGACCTCACATGCTTTAGTCTTCTCTTGATTTCGAAAACCCTTGTATGCTCACACTATATATTGTAACTCATGTCCTTAATGAAAGATTAGACAGTTCTAAACAATCCTTCTCCTTACTTATTTCACTATGATTCTCCATTAGTCTCTAAGTTGTCTCTTAATCTCTTATTCTCCTTCTTTAATCCTTTCTAAACTCAGATAATCTTTTACATTCCTAAATGTCATACTGATGGCTTGTGCGTGTTGAGAACCTCAAATGGTGCTTGATCCTTTAGCACCTTGGTGGGAATCCGGTTGATCAAGTAGCATGCCGTTGCAACTGCATCACTCCAAAATCTCTTTGGGACATTGGCTTGAAACATCAGTGATCTAGCAACCTCCATCAAGTGCCTGTTCTTCCTCTCAGCCACCCCATTCTGTTGTGGAGTATAAGGACAGCTTGTTTGATGCAAGATCCCATGATGGTTTAGATGGCTTTTGAACGCATAGCTTGTTGGAATGAAGAAGTAAGAAGCTGGAGTTGATGAAGAGACCAAGCATCAAGAGCAAGCAAATCCGGAACAAGCAGATTTGAATCTGTCCGTACAGTTTTGGCTTGCAAGTAACCAAACCTAACCTAGAGTGTCTTGGAAGTCAAGGCAAGTGGGGAACTCGTCCAGCTGAGCTTTCTGAAGCATATTTGAAGTTTAAATTAAGTGTGAGACCGTTGGAGAGAGATCTGGCAAGTTGGAGAATTAATTAAGATAAAAGTCACATGTGCATAAGGAGATGAACCTGCTGTCACTTTCACCCAACCAGACTGTGCCCATCTCTCTCTCCTGTCACTCTCTACTCCCTCTGGTCGAGATTCTCCTTGGCTGCATCCTCCTGGCTCCATCAGAAACCCTACAATAATATTAGTTTAGTAAATCTGTACTTTAACAATTGTTTAATCACTTGCAACTTGTAATCTGGCTATAAAGCCACCCCATTGTAACCATTACGAAATCAAGCTGAATGGGGGAGTTTCCCCTTTCTTCTTCACCATTCTCAAGTCTCTTATACTCTCCCTAATCTCTGGTTACAAGAATCTCTCTCATACTCTCTTAAATCTCACTTAATCTCTCTTATTCTCCATTGCAGTCTCTTTAATTCTCACTTACTCTCTTCACTCTGTTCTCTTTCAATCCAACCACTCTCTGTTCTAAACAACACTCACACACCATAATCTGTCTATTCTCACATGGTATCAGAGCTCCAAGCTCCTGAGAATCCATAGAGCTTCCGCAAATCTGTTACAGTTCATACTTCTCTTCAAAAATCTCTGTTTCTGTTCATCCTTGTATCCTCTGGTCTAAAGCTTTTCCAGGAGGGAAGAGACTCACCAGAAGTCAAGATAAAGGAGGTCTTTAGTATCTGAAACTCAAAGCTTCCACAATTCAAGCATAGGCTCACCCTCATTGTTATTTCAAATCATTGGAGAGTTTCTGTCCAGCCAGCTGTTCAATCTCTTCAAGAGGAAGAAGACTACAAACATGGCGTGTCCAGAGACTTCCCAAGGTCTATCACCCTTCCTCCTGTTCAGCCTGAAGAGATCTCTTGGAGAAAGAAGGTTTTGGAGCTGTTTGGCAAGCAATGCTCCAAACCAAGTCTGTACAAGTGTTTTTCAAGTTCTTCCCAAAGTGGAGTCTCTCACTGTGTGCCAGAAGGTGGCGCCTGGTAATCAGGAAGAAAGGAGGGGTCTTAAGCATGAGTGGTCTAAAGGGAAAGCACACACAAGGAAATGGCGTGGGGTAGAGATCCCAAACTCCAAATCTGTCAAGTTCAAGTGAACAGTGTGCCTTGGAGGTTCAAGGAACCAGCTCAGGTTCCTTGTTTGTAAGTTAACCTCCTACCTTTAATAAGAGCTTGATTAGTTATGTCTGGTTGTGTTGAGTGGTGTGTTTGGTATCCTTGGGACAGGTTCAAGTTGCTAGAGTTGTTGAACCTAGTTCCTGTCCCATGATACTTAAATTGTGTGTGTTGCTCTGTTTCTTAAATTATTTCGAGGAGTTGTCTAGCATGGTATTGTCTAGTTTCTGTCCTAGATTAATTGTTTCTGTTTGTATTGTGCTAGGCGATTTGTTTAGCTACTGTCATTGTCTTGTTGCATTGATAGAGGTCTAGGAGAGTCTCCTGATCTTGTATTGCATTATATATATATTGTTCACGATGATTAGATGAGTTGTTTAGTCTCTGTTTATTGTCTTTAAAATTCATAAAAAGAGCCTAATTGCCTTGTTATTGATGAGTTATCATACCTGAGCAGTTAGTGATGTTTAGTATGCATGGAGTTGAACTGAATGAGTTGTTTAGATTCTGTTCATTGCATATTTTCTTTCTCTTAAAACATTGGGATCAGACTTGGTGAATTATCAAGGGCTGATCCTAGTGTGTGTGGTCTGATTCTTGCTGGAGTTTGAGTGATGTTTCAGGTACACAAGAGGTGATCTCTGTCCATCATCAAACTAAGACAAAGAAGAAGGCATTCCTGAACCGTGGAGATTGCCCAGTCCCAAATCCTATCTATGTGTCTGCCCATTTCCTACCCTGAAGATAGAAAGGATGTTGGAGAATTGGAGAAACTGCTCAGAAGTGACTTACCTGATGCCAAGAGGATGTACAGGAGGTGCACTCAAGAGAAAAGGCCATCACTAAGCCAAGAGTGGCCGGTGGTCAGAGGCATGGATCAAGGTGTTTAGTCCTGACCATGTAAAGATACCTTGTGAGTGGAATCAGTTGGCTTAAGCGCAGGCGTAGGAGCTGTTGTGCTCCTGGTTCAAGAGACTCACAAGGAAGGCCATCACCTAAGTCATGAGGAGACTGGTGGTCCAAAGACATTGGAGCTGAAGGCAAATGGTGAACTGGTTGGCTTAAGCGCAGATGTTGGTATTGTTGTGCTCCCAGTTCAAAACTCATTGAAGCTCACATTCAAGCTTGTCACTATACTCAGTCAAGCTTGAGGAGGGGAATATCAGTGAGCTACCAAAAGATCCATGAAGCTTACTGTATCCAGTGTCCCATTTCCTCATAGAAGACCAGCAAGAGGTTGGCGAATTAAAAGAGGACTTAAGTGATCAGTCTGAAGAAGCTGTCACTCCTCACTGTTCTTACCAGCCAGATGCAAGGATTATTCAATCAGGGACATTCTTGGCTAAGCAATCACATGATGGTGGCAAATTATGGAGTTGCAAAGTCCCCCTACATGTTGAAACTTCAAGAGAATAATGCAAAGGCTGGTTGAGAGAAGTGTTGACATGAAGCAATAAAGAGAGGAGAATGAAGTAAGAAGCAAGAGGGGAACAATTACATCCGGATCAAGCAATCACTCATCTTACCTTGCTAGACAAGTCTGTCCGTACAAGACAACCCTAACTTGGAGTGCAAGACATAAGAGTGACTGATATAGAAGAGAAGAAGGCAAGAAGAATGTTTGGAATCGCCTAAGGGAAGTGGGGAACCGTTGAGAGTGCAGGTCACGGGTCTGGTTAAGGATTCAAAGTCTTCCCACCCGTTAGGACCTGTCACTATCCAGGACCACTTTGCCCATCTCTCCTCTGTCTTAACTTCTTTGTTTATTGTTTCCTTAATGTCGACATCTTGCTGTATGAATTCTATAAATGGGTTGTTCCCATAAACAAATCATTCAAGGGAAAAGAGTTCTCTATTATTCTCTTTGTCAATCTCTCTCTCTCTCTCACGGTTCAACCTAGTTCTTCTCTAATCTCTTCACAAATCTTCCTTAAACTCTCACATAAATCCTATAAAACTCTCATGGTATCAGAGCAACTGTGCTCTTGAGACCTAAATCTCTTTTTCTTCCGCGAACTCTCTGTGTTTTATTTCTATTTTTGGCAAAGTTCATCCTGTTCTTGAGGTGTTCTTCAATCTCATTTCCAGAATTTGCCAAAAGTAGCAAAGTTCATCCAAAACTTTCGTTTCTCTTTCTCTCTTGATGGATACCTCCGAGAACCCAAAGATGGTAATGATACCAGTTACTCTCAAGGGTCCTAACTACCTGACATGGGCAAGACTTGCCAAAACAGCTCTCGGAGGCAGAGGTCTTTGGGAGATTGTTGAAGAAGGCCGCCCCACCAAGAAGACTGTCCTAGGAGAGGATGGCAAAGAAGTGGTGGTTGCGGATGCTGGGGATAAGAAGAAAGGTCAGGAGGACCTCATGGTGTTGTCTATCATCCAGAATAGCCTCGCCCCTTCTCTCCAAGAGGCTTATGCATTCTGTGAAACTTCCAAGGAGCTGTGGGATACTCTCAAGAAGGTGTATGCCAACAAATCCAACATCAGCAAGGTGTATGAAGTAAAAGGAGCAATCAATTCTCTAAGTCAAGAGGACACAGACTTTGATGCTCATTTTGGGAAGTTCCGGTCTCTATGGGCTGAGCTAGAGATGCTCAGACCCGCAACAGTTGATCCGGATGTTCTACATGAAAGAAGGGAGCAAGATAAGGTCTTTGCCTTGCTGCTCACTCTCAACCCAGGGTATGATGACCTTATTAGGCACATACTGAGGAACAAGGAGCTTCCATCTCTAGATGAAGTGTGTGCTGAGATTCAGAAGGAGCACGGCTCAGTGGGTCTCTTTAAGAGAAAGGGAGAGCTAGTGATGGCCAATCAAGCTGAAGGAGCCGAGAGCAAACCTGCCGGAGTAGCCAACAAAGGGTACTACAAGCCGGAGGAAAAGAAAGTGTGGGTGTGTGATCATTGCAAGAGGAAGGGTCACGGCAAGGACAAGTGCTGGATACTTCACCCACACCTCAAACCGGCTAAGTTCAAGACTGATGGTCGGGCAAACTACTCAGGTGATGTAGGAGAAGCTTCCACGGCCTACCGCACTCATGAGGGCAAGGGAAACCAGGATGAGTCCATCAAGAAATCTGACATTGAGGCACTCATCAAAGCTCTCAAGGAGTCTGGTAAAACTCTTGGTTCCTCCCTTAGTGCATCATATCAATTGCCTAGGAGTTTATTCACGGCGTTTCAAGTTGCTCATGAATCTGATAGAGTTAAACCCTTAGTCATAGACTCAGGAGCCTCTCATCACATGATTAGTGATTTAAATTTGATTAAAAATATCACTCCTGCAGTAGGAAATGTTATGATAGCTGATGGTAACAAGGTTCCAATTAAAGGCATAGGGGAACTTAAATTATTTGAGAAAGAATCCAAAGCTTTCTACATGCCTAGTTTCACTTCTAATCTATTATCTGTGAAAAGGGTGACCAATGACTTGAATTGCAATGTTATATTTACGCCTGATGATGTCTACTTTCAGGATATTGACTCATGTAGGTTGCTTGGCAAAGGTGTGAGCAAGGGAAACCTGTACTTGCTAGAAGACACTAAGCTTGCATCCGATCTATCTGTTGCTTTCAATTCAAGTTTTAATTTCCCTAAAGATGTAATGTGGCATGCTAGATTAGGACATCCTCATTCTCGTGCCTTGAACATCATGTTGCCTAGTATTTCATTCCAGCAAGATTGTGAAGCTTGTATCTTAGGAAAACATTGCAAAACTGTATTTCCCAAGTCTAGTACAATCTATGAACACTGCTTTGATTTAATCCACTCGGATGTATGGACAGCTCCATGTCTTTCTAGAGAACATCACAAGTATTTTGTGACCTTTATTGATGAGAAATCCAAGTACACATGGATCACTCTCTTACAATCAAAGGATAGGGTCTTAGATGCATTTATAAACTTTGAAACATATGTCTCTAACCATTATAATGCCAAAGTTAAGATTTTGAGATCAGATAATGGAGGAGAGTACACCAGCAATGCATTCAAAGCTCATCTAGCCAAACAAGGTGTGATTCATCAAACCAGCTGTCCATACACTCCCCAACAAAATGGTGTGGCCGAGAGGAAGAACAGGCATCTCATGGAGGTCACTAGGAGCATGATGTTCCATACTAGTGTCCCAAAGAGCTTTTGGGGTGATGCGGTCCTAACTGCATGCTACCTGATCAACCGCATTCCTACCAGAGTTCTACAAGACTGCTCTCCATTTGAGGTATTGAACAAAGCTAAACCATCTATTGATCATATGCGTGTGTTTGGGTGCCTTGTTTTGTTTTGAAACCAGGAGAACTGAGGAACAAACTGGAGGCTAAGAGCACAAGAGCTATGTTCATTGGGTATTCACCAAACCAGAAGGGCTATAAGTGCTATGAACCAGAGACTAGGAGAGTCTTGGTATCTAGAGATGTGAAGTTTGTAGAAACCAGAGGGTACTACAACAACAAGGATTGGAATGAGCTGGAGAACTTGTCTCAATCCGCATCAGATAGAGCAGCCAATCTCAGACAAGTCATGAGGAGACTTGGGGTCAGCTTACCTATGGAAGAGCCGGGACAAGCAGGATCAGATAATGTGGGAGGATCAAGCCGGTCTGAAGAGCAAACCGAGACAACTACAGATGAAGTTGAGATCCAAGAAGCTGCTCCCCTTGATCCTGAGGGGGGAAATCAGGGTGAACCACCTGTATCTGAGGAAGTTCATGATCAAGAAGAGCACCATGACCAAGAGGAGGAAGTGGAGGATCAGAATCAGAACTTGGAAGGTGGAGAAGGCACTCAGAATGAAAATGATCAGCCAGTACTTAGGAGAAGTACTAGGATCAAGAAGCCGGCTTCAAACTGGAACAACACCAGAGTCTACTTCAATGCAGAGGCAGTAGCTCACCCACCCAGTGGCGTGTGCTCCCTAGCTCACTATCCAGAAGAACATCAAGCCTTTGTGGGCTCATTGGATCAGGAATGGATACCAAGAACATATGCAGAAGCTATGGAAGATGATGAATGGAGGGAATCAGTGAATGATGAAATGGGAGCCATGGAGAGGAACAACACCTGGTATGAGACAGAGCTTCCAAAAGGAAAGAAAGCCGTGACCAGCAGACTCATACACACTATCAAGTATCTTGCAAATGGAAAGCCAGAAAGAAAAAAGACCAGATTGGTAGCAAGAGGATACACACAAGTTTATGGAGAAGACTATCTAGACACCTTTGCACCAGTGGCCAAGCTTCACACAATCCGGATTATCCTTTCATTGGCAGTAAATCAAGAGTGGGATCTTTGGCAAATGGATGTGAAGAATGCCTTCTTGCAAGGTGAACTAGAAGATGAGGTATATATGAGACCACCGCCGGGAATGGAAGAGATGGTGAAACCAGGGAATGTACTCAGACTCAGAAAAGCCATATATGGTTTGAAACAATCACCAAGAGCTTGGTATCACAAGCTGAGCACTACACTGAATGGGAGAGGCTTTGTGAAGTCTCAAGCGGATCACACACTCTTCACTCTCACCAGCAAGCAAGGGATTGTTGTGATTCTAGTCTATGTGGATGATATCATCATCACTGGTTGTGACAAGGAGGGGATCAGTTCAACCAAGACCTTTCTTAAAGCCGCATTTGATATCAAAGACCTAGGAGAACTGAAGTACTTCCTCGGCATTGAGATGTGCAGATCAAAGGAAGGATTGTTCATGTCCCAAAGAAAGTATACCCTGGACATCTTAAAGGAGGCAGGAGATCTTGGAGGAAGACAAGCCAAGACACCACTTGAAGAAGGTTACAAGGTATTGCGAGAGGGGGAGTATGAAGATACTCCATTTGAAGATGTCAAACAATATAGACGGATGGTTGGGAAGCTGATCTATCTAACCATCACTCGGCCAGATGTGTGCTTTGCAGTTAATCAAGTAAGCCAACATATGCAAACTCCCAAGGTTCATCACTGGAACATGGTGGAGAGGATACTAAGATACTTGAGAGAGGCACCAGGTCAGGGTGTATGGATGGCTTGCAACAAGAACACTGAGGTGATAGGATACTGTGATGCAGATTGGGCTGGGGACAGAATAGACAGAAGATCAACCACCGGCTATTGTACATTCATTGGAGGAAATCTGGTCACTTGGAAGAGCAAGAAACAGAAGGTAGTGTCTTGCTCTAGTGCAGAAGCAGAGTACAGATCAATGAGGAAGCTAACCAGTGAGCTTATCTGGATAAAAGGGCTTCTAGGCGACTTGGGAATTGAGATCAAAACTCCCATGACCATGCATTGTGACAACCAAGCCGCAATACACATTGCATCCAACTCAGTCTTCCATGAGAGGACAAAACACATAGAAGTGGACTGCCACAAGGTAAGACAAGCAGTAGAGCAGCAAGTGATTCTCCCATGTTATACAAGAAGTGAGGATCAGCTGGCTGACATCTTCACCAAGGCGGCCAGTAGCAAAGTTTGTGAGTCCATTCTTCCAAGACTTGGACTCATAAACCTCCCATGTCAATAATCCCCTCACCATGGAGTATTCTACTCTTTTTCCTTTGCTTGGTTTTTATCCCAAGTGGTTTTTCCAAGTAAAGGTTTTAATGAGGGAATGCTTCATGGATTCCAAGCTTGACAATCACCACTGTCAAGCTTGAGGGGGAGTGTTGACATGAAGCAATAAAGAGAGGAGAATGAAGTAAGAAGCAAGAGGGGAACAATTACATCCGGATCAAGCAATCACTCATCTTACCTTGCTAGACAAGTCTGTCCGTACAAGACAACCCTAACTTGGAGTGCAAGACATAAGAGTGACTGATATAGAAGAGAAGAAGGCAAGAAGAATGTTTGGAATCGCCTAAGGGAAGTGGGGAACCGTTGAGAGTGCAGGTCACGGGTCTGGTTAAGGATTCAAAGTCTTCCCACCCGTTAGGACCTGTCACTATCCAGGACCACTTTGCCCATCTCTCCTCTGTCTTAACTTCTTTGTTTATTGTTTCCTTAATGTCGACATCTTGCTGTATGAATTCTATAAATGGGTTGTTCCCATAAACAAATCATTCAAGGGAAAAGAGTTCTCTATTATTCTCTTTGTCAATCTCTCTCTCTCTCTCACGGTTCAACCTAGTTCTTCTCTAATCTCTTCACAAATCTTCCTTAAACTCTCACATAAATCCTATAAAACTCTCAAGAAGGAATGGCGTGGAGGATTCAAGTGCTTAGTAATCCTCACCAACATTCAACAAACTGATGCAAGGTACCTATTGAGCTCATGAACAAAGAAAAGCTTTGTCTCAACTCCTAAATGGAGGCAAGAAGCCAGAAGAAAGGGGGAGACAAGCTCAGGTCATAAGAAGAAGCTCAAATGTGATTTGACGGTGAAGCAACTGGCGCCAATCCAAGTCGTTCATTGCCTCACCTCCGATCAAAATTGGAGTTTGCAAGTGGTGGATTCACTCTTGCATTACTCAGTACCAACCGGATCAAAGAAGCTCAGTTCCAAGTGTGTGATTGAGCTTCCATAATCCGGACTGTGTCTTACCAAGTGGGATTCAATTGGAGTCCACGCCTCACCATTCTTATGAAAGGGAAGCACCTTAAACTCATCTCAATACATTCATGATTGTCCTTATACTTTATATTATTGAGTTTGATGTGATGAGTGCATTTCCTTAAGAACTGATGCAATTTTAGAATGGTGTATCAGGTACCAAAATAAGCTTGAGCCTCACTGAAGATGATGATGATGATCCGGTCGTGTCCTAGCCTATCTAAGATGGCCAAAGAAGTCAGTTGAGAAGGGGAGACCCAAACCGGGTCTATGGTCCATGAAGAGGTCAAGCCAAGTTCTAAAGAACAAGTAACTTTGCTGGGGGTTCAGAGAAGATGGTCTGGTCGTTTCCTTGCCTTCCTAAGGTGGCTTGAAGCCAGCTGAGAGGGGGAGACCCTAAACCGGCCACAAAATGATCCAGCCGGCTACTTGTGCTCAAGGATAGCAAGTTATGGTGATTCATACTTGCTATACCTATTAGGCCACGATCCAGAGCCTAAGGACTCCACCATGATGAATCTGAAGTTCCTTAGGCTCACTGGCCAATCCCTAAGCTTTGTAGAAACTCCACTCTTTTTCCCTTAGCAAGTTTTGTCCCAATGGGTTTTCTTGCTAAGGTTTTTAATGAGGGAGCTTCTTCAAGGTTCCAAGCTTGTCCAAGGATCTCCTATGGTCAAGCTTGAGGGGGAGTGTTGGAATGAAGAAGTAAGAAGCTGGAGTTGATGAAGAGACCAAGCATCAAGAGCAAGCAAATCCGGAACAAGCAGATTTGAATCTGTCCGTACAGTTTTGGCTTGCAAGTAACCAAACCTAACCTAGAGTGTCTTGGAAGTCAAGGCAAGTGGGGAACTCGTCCAGCTGAGCTTTCTGAAGCATATTTGAAGTTTAAATTAAGTGTGAGACCGTTGGAGAGAGATCTGGCAAGTTGGAGAATTAATTAAGATAAAAGTCACATGTGCATAAGGAGATGAACCTGCTGTCACTTTCACCCAACCAGACTGTGCCCATCTCTCTCTCCTGTCACTCTCTACTCCCTCTGGTCGAGATTCTCCTTGGCTGCATCCTCCTGGCTCCATCAGAAACCCTACAATAATATTAGTTTAGTAAATCTGTACTTTAACAATTGTTTAATCACTTGCAACTTGTATCTGGCTATAAAGCCACCCCATTGTAACCATTACGAAATCAAGCTGAATGGGGGAGTTTCCCCTTTCTTCTTCACCATTCTCAAGTCTCTTATACTCTCCCTAATCTCTGGTTACAAGAATCTCTCTCATACTCTCTTAAATCTCACTTAATCTCTCTTATTCTCCATTGCAGTCTCTTTAATTCTCACTTACTCTCTTCACTCTGTTCTCTTTCAATCCAACCACTCTCTGTTCTAAACAACACTCACACACCATAATCTGTCTATTCTCACATAGCTTGTGTACTCTCCTCCATTATCTGATCTAAAAATTTTAATCTTGGCATGATAATGGTTAGTCACATAAGCTTGAAAGTTCTTAAATGCATCTATCACTCTATCTTTTGATGGGATTAAAGTTAACCAGGTGTATTTGGATTTTTCATCAATGAATGTCACAAAGTATTTATGATTATCCCTAGATATGCAAGGTGCAGTCCAAACATCAGAATGTATAAGATCAAAGCACTTATCATAAACACTAGTAGAGTTTGGAAAAACAGTTTTACAATGCTTGCCTAAAATGCAAGCTTCACAATCCTTATTCTCAAATGAAACACCTGGTAACATCAAGTTCAAAGCCCTACCATGGGGATGTCCTAATCTAGCATGCCACAATGCATTTTTATTTAAACTAGAAGCAGAAGTAAATGAGCATTTGTGATTGGAAACAGGTTCAAGTTCTTCAAGCAAATACAACTCTCCTTTAGTGATTCCTTTTCCAATCATTTGGCTGCTCTCAATATCCTGAAACTTCACATCATTAGGACTGAATATAACATTGCAATTCAAATCAGTTGTGCACTTCTTGACAGATAACAAGTTGGATGTGAAATCAGGCATATAGAAAGCTCTAGAGTTTTTGTCAAACAATTTCAAGTTTCCTATTCCTCTAATAGGTATCTTATCTCCATTTGCAATCATAACATGTCCATTAGTTGGTTCTATATCCTTAATCAGATTTGTATCACTAATCATGTGATGAGATGCACCAGAATCAACAATTAATGGCTTAGTTATGTTGCTAGCAGTGTGACACAGGTTCAATGGTGATCTAAATGCTTTAAGCTCATGATACATCCTAGCATTTCTATCAAAGGTGTACTCGGCTCTAGCATTGTCACTACACTTAATGCTATTCATCCTAGCAATGTCAGTAACATATGGAGTATTATCTATAGTCCTAGCTATCATTGATGCACCAAATGAGTACCCATGAATGTTACCATTCTCCTTGAGCATTTTGATGAGTGCATCCATCTCGGATCTCCTTATGAAGTCCTGATCATTGCCGCGGATGTTAGGAGTTGCTGAGTATGTCACCAGTGCCTTGCCATCACCCTCACGTCCCTCTCCTTCAGCTCCACGGTTAGATGGTCCTGCTCCATCAGATACATGCGCCCTTGCCTCCCTTTCCTTCATGAACTTCGCCGGCTTCAAATGAGGATGAAGTATCCAGCATTGGCTCTTCTTGTGTCCATGCTTCTTGCAATGATCACAATTGCCATTGAACTTCCTATCCTCATACTTGCCGTGTGCTGCTTTGTTGGCTTGTGGAGTCTCTTCATGATCAGATTGCACAGCATTAGCAAGAGACAGCTCCCCCTTGCCTCCAAACAAGCCAATGGAGCCTTGCTCCTTTTGTATCTGAGCACACGCCTCCTCTAGATCAGGTAGCTTCTCGGACCTCAACATGTGCTGGATTAGACCAGTGTAGCTTGGATTCAGCGTGAGTAGAAGCCCAAAGACCTTGTCCTGCTCACGCCTCTCATTTAGGAGCTCTGGATCAAGTGTACTTGGCCTAAGCATCTCCAACTCAGACCACAGTGACCGGAACCTTCCCAAATGCTTGGTAAACTCCATGTATTCTTGAGACAACCCATTGATTGCCTTCTTTACTTCAAACACCCGGCTCAGATTGGAAGTGTTTCCATACACCTTCTTCAGTGTGTCCCACAGCTCCTTGGCTGTCTCACAGTAGCTATAAGCATCCAGTATAGCTGGCTCTAACGAGGCATGAAGAACTGACATCACCATCATGTCTTCTTGCTGCCACTTCTCAGCTTCACTCTCCGAGACACTCTCCTTGTCTCCTTCTTGGGTAATCAGCTTAGGAGCCTCACCGGACGTGATGTGCTTCCATAAGCCCTTGCTTCCCACAGCAGTCTTCACCATCCTAGACCATACTAGGTAGTTACTTCCCTTGAAAGTCACCGCAACCTTCATCTTCATCCCGCTTTCCATCTTCAACAGCTTCACTTCAATAGCTTGCAAAAGACTTGATCTTGGACCTTAGATACGCAACACCAGCTTCCCCACCTTGTATCTTGTCTTGTATCTTCAAAGAACCTCCAAAGAACCAGAAAAGATCTCTCAAAAGTAGCTGAACCCTTTGTGATGTCGAAACTCTCAAAAACACTCCAAACACACTCACTTGATCTCTTAAAGCTTCACGTTTGAATCTTTAAGAGAAACACCAAAGAACTCAGATTGAAATCAACCTGGCTCTGATACCATATGACTTTTGAGAAATGTAAGATAGAATCTGAGTTTATAAGAGAATAAGAGATAGATTAAGAAAGAGTAAGAGATTATGAGACTAATGGAGAATCATTGTGAAATGTGTAGAGAGATTTAGTGATTAGAACTGTCTAACTTTCATTAATGATCTTGGGTTACAATATATAGTAAGTGGAGCTTAGGGTTTTCGATTACAAAGGATAAGGAAAGCATGTGAAGTCAAAAGGAGGAGGAGCCTATATTTGAATCCGGCCAATGAGCTTCTCCAAGTGTGTGAGGCATCTAGCATCTTCCCATAGATGCTGTTTACTTTCCAGTCCATGCCAGACTGTCAGTCCGCGCCTCAGCCCTTCTTCCTCCGCGGTCTTATCCACTCCAAAGCTTACCCTCCTCTCCACTAAGTTACCTTGGTAACTTAGTTTTACCTTGGTGAGTTTGGTTGATGTCCTATGTACGGATGGTACGGCCTGTACGGCCTTGTACGGATCACTCAACCCAAACTCACCTCTTCTTCCATACTTCATCTCTTCCTCTAATGCCTCAACTCCCTTAGCTCCTCTTCTCATATACTTAACTCTGATCAACAATAGGAGTTAGGATGAAGAAGCTATCCCACTTTCAAATCAGGTGATCCCAGTTTTCCTGTTTGGGAATATGATAGCTTCTTTGTCATTCTAATCAAACCAGGATGAATCTTGATGTAAGAAGCTTGATTTTGATACATAAAGTAATGGAGAATCACTAGGAAGTTGAATAAATCTCATAGGAGTTAGGATGAAGAAGCTATCCCACTTTCAAATCAGGTGATCCCACTTTTCCTGTTTGGGAATATAACAGCTTCCTTGTCATTCTAATCAAACCAGGATGAATCGCGATGTAAGAAGCTTGATTTTGATACATAAAGTAATGGAGAATCACTAGGAAGTTGAATAAATCTCATTGGAGTTAGGATGAAGAAGCTATCCCACTTTCAAATCAGGTGATCCTAGTTTTCCTGTTTGGGAATATAACAGCTTCCTTGTCATTCTAAAAGAACCAGGATGAATCGCGATGTAAGAAGCTTGATTTTGATATATAAAGTAATGGAGAATCACTAGGAAGTTGAATAAATCTCATAGGAGTTAGGATGAAGAAGCTATCCCACTTTCAAATCAGGTGATCCCAGTTTTCCTGTTTGGGAATATGACAGCTTCTTTGTCATTCTAATCAAACCAGGATGAATCGCGATGTAAGAAGCTTGATTTGGATATATAAAGTAATGGAGAATCACTAGGAAGTTGAATAAATCTCATAGGAGTTAGGATGAAGAAGCTATCCCACTTTCAAATCAGGTGATCCCAGTTTTCCTGTTTGGGAATATGACAGCTTCTTTGTCATTCTAATCAAACCAGGATGAATCGCGATGTAAGAAGCTTGATTTTGATACATAAAGTAATGGTGAATCACTAGGAAGTTGAATAAATCTCATAGGAGTTAGGATGAAGAAGCTATCCCACTTTCAAATCAGGTGATCCCACTTTTCCTGTTTGGGAATATGACAGCTTCTTTGTCATTCTAATCAAACCAGAATGAATCGGGATGTAAGAAGCTTGATTTTGATACATAAAGTAATGGAGAATCACTAGGAAGTTGAAGAAATCTCATAGGAGTTAGGATGAAGAAGCTATCCCACTTTCAAATCAGGTGATCCCAGTTTTCCTGTTTGGGAATATGACAGCTTCTTTGTCATTCTAATCAAACCAGGATGAATCTTGATGTAAGAAGCTTGATTTTGATACATAAAGTAATGGAGAATCACTAGGAAGTTGAATAAATCTCATAGGAGTTAGGATGAAGAAGCTATCCCACTTTCAAATCAGGTGATCCCAGTTTTCCTGTTTGGGAATATGACAGCTTCTTTGTCATTCTAATCAAACCAGGATGAATCGTGATGTAAGAAGCTTGATTTTGATACATAAAGTAATGGAGAATCACTAGGAAGTTGAATAAATCTCATAGGAGTTAGGATGAAGAAGCTATCCCACTTTCAAATCAGGTGATCCCAGTTTTCCTGTTTGGGAATATGACAGCTTCTTTGTCATTCTAATCAAACCAGGATGAATCGCGATGTAAGAAGCTTGATTTTGATACATAAAGTAATGGAGAATCACTAGGAAGTTGAATAAATCTCATAGGAGTTAGGATGAAGAAGCTATCCCACTTTCAAATCAGGTGATCCCACTTTTCCTGTTTGGGAATATAACAGCTTCCTTGTCATTCTAATCAAACCAGGATGAATCGCGATGTAAGAAGCTTGATTTTGATACATAAAGTAATGGAGAATCACTAGGAAGTTGAATAAATCTCATAGGAGTTAGGATGAAGAAGCTATCCCACTTTCAAATCAGGTGATCCCACTTTTCCTGTTTGGGAATATAACAGCTTCCTTGTCATTCTAATCAAACCAGGATGAATCGCGATGTAAGAAGCTTGATTTTGATACATAAAGTAATGGAGAATCACTAGGAAGTTGAATAAATCTCATTGGAGTTAGGATGAAGAAGCTATCCCACTTTCAAATCAGGTGATCCCAGTTTTCCTGTTTGGGAATATGACAGCTTCTTTGTCATTCTAATCAAACCAGGATGAATCACGATGTAAGAAGCTTGATTTTGATATATAAAGTAATGGAGAATCACTAGGAAGTTGAATAAATCTCATAGGAGTTAGGATGAAGAAGCTATCCCACTTTCAAATCAGGTGATCCCAGTTTTCCTGTTTGGGAATATGACAGCTTCTTTGTCATTCTAATCAAACCAGGATGAATCGCGATGTAAGAAGCTTGATTTTGATACATAAAGTAATGGAGAATCACTAGGAAGTTGAATAAATCTCATAGGAGTTAGGATGAAGAAGCTATCCCACTTTCAAATCAGGTGATCCCAGTTTTCCTGTTTGGGAATATGACAGCTTCTTTGTCATTCTAATCAAACCAGGATGAATCGCGATGTAAGAAGCTTGATTTTGATACATAAAGTAATGGAGAATCACTAGGAAGTTGAATAAATCTCATAGGAGTTAGGATGAAGAAGCTATCCCACTTTCAAATCAGGTGATCCCAGTTTTCCTGTTTGGGAATATGACAGCTTCTTTGTCATTCTAATCAAACCAGGATGAATCGCGATGTAAGAAGCTTGATTTTGATACATAAAGTAATGGAGAATCACTAGGAAGTTGAATAAATCTCATAGGAGTTAGGATGAAGAAGCTATCCCACTTTCAAATCAGGTGATCCCAGTTTTCCTGTTTGGGAATATGACAGCTTCTTTGTCATTCTAATCAAACCAGGATGAATCTTGATGTAAGAAGCTTGATTTTGATACATAAAGTAATGGAGAATCACTAGGAAGTTGAATAAATCTCATAGGAGTTAGGATGAAGAAGCTATCCCACTTTCAAATCAGGTGATCCCACTTTTCCTGTTTGGGAATATGACAGCTTCTTTGTCATTCTAATCAAACCAGGATGAATCGCGATGTAAGAAGCTTGATTTTGATACATAAAGTAATGGAGAATCACTAGGAAGTTGAATAAATCTCATAGGAGTTAGGATGAAGAAGCTATCCCACTTTCAAATCAGGTGATCCCAGTTTTCCTGTTTGGGAATATGATAGCTTCTTTGTCATTCTAATCAAACCAGGATGAATCGCGATGTAAGAAGCTTGATTTTGATACATAAAGTAATGGAGAATCACTAGGAAGTTGAATAAATCTCATAGGAGTTAGGATGAAGAAGCTATCCCACTTTCAAATCAGGTGATCCCAGTTTTCCTGTTTGGGAATATGACAGCTTCTTTGTCATTCTAATCAAACCAGGATGAATCGCGATGTAAGAAGCTTGATTTTGATACATAAAGTAATGGAGAATCACTAGGAAGTTGAATAAATCTCATAGGAGTTAGGATGAAGAAGCTATCCCACTTTCAAATCAGGTGATCCCACTTTTCCTGTTTGGGAATATGACAGCTTCTTTGTCATTCTAATCAAACCAGGATGAATCGCGATGTAAGAAGCTTGATTTTGATACATAAAGTAATGGAGAATCACTAGGAAGTTGAATAAATCTCATAGGAGTTAGGATGAAGAAGCTATCCCACTTTCAAATCAGGTGATCCCAGTTTTCCTGTTTGGGAATATGACAGCTTCTTTGTCATTCTAATCAAACCAGGATGAATCGCGATGTAAGAAGCTTGATTTTGATACATAAAGTAATGGAGAATCACTAGGAAGTTGAATAAATCTCATAGGAGTTAGGATGAAGAAGCTATCCCACTTTCAAATCAGGTGATCCCAGTTTTCCTGTTTGGGAATATGACAGCTTCTTTGTCATTCTAATCAAACCAGGATGAATCGATGTAAGAAGCTTGATTTTGATACATAAAGTAATGGAGAATCACTAGGAAGTTGAATAAATCTCATAGGAGTTAGGATGAAGAAGCCTATCCCACTTTCAAATCAGGTGATCCCAGTTTTCCTGTTTGGGAATATGACAGCTTCTTTGTCATTCTAATCAAACCAGATGAATCGCGATGTAAGAAGCTTGATTTTGATACATAAAGTAATGGAGAATCACTAGGAAGTTGAAGAAATCTCATAGGAGTTAGGATGAAGAAGCTATCCCACTTTCAAATCAGGTGATCCCAGTTTTCCTGTTTGGGAATATGACAGCTTCTTTGTCATTCTAATCAAACCAGGATGAATCGATGTAAGAAGCTTGATTTTGATACATAAAGTAATGGAGAATCACTAGGAAGTTGAAGAAATCTCATAGGAGTTAGGATGAAGAAGCTATCCCACTTTCAAATCAGGTGATCCCAGTTTTCCTGTTTGGGAATATGACAGCTTCTTTGTCATTCTAATCAAACCAGGATGAATCGTGATGTAAGAAGCTTGATTTTGATACATAAAGTAATGGAGAATCACTAGGAAGTTGAATAAATCTCATAGGAGTTAGGATGAAGAAGCTATCCCACTTTCAAATCAGGTGATCCCAGTTTTCCTGTTTGGAAATATGACAGCTTCCTTGTCATTCTAATCAAACCAGGATGAATCACGATGTAAGAAGCTTGATTTTGATACATAAAGTAATGAAGAATCACTAGGAAGTTTAATAAATCTCATAGGAGTTAGGATGAAGAAGATATCCCACTTTCAAATCAGGTGATCCCAGTTTTCCTGTTTAGGAATATGACAGCTTCCTTGTCATTCTCATCAAACCAGGATGAATCGCGATGTAAGAAGCTTGATTTTGATAGATAAAGTAATGGAGAATCACTAAGAAGTTGAATAAATCTCATAGGAGTTAGGATGAAGAAGCTATCTCACTTTCAAATCAGGTGATCCCAGTTTTTCTGTTTGGGAATATGACAGTTTCCTTGTCATTCTAATCAAACCAGGATGAATCGCGATGTAAGAAGCTTGATTTTGATATATAAAGTAATGGAGAATCACTAGGAAGTTGAATAAATCTCATAGGAGTTAGGAAGAAGAAGCTATCCCACTTTCAAATCAGGTGATCCCAGTTTTCCTGTTTGGGAATATGACAGCTTCTTTGTCATTCTAATCAAACCAGGATGAATCGCGATGTAAGAAGCTTGATTTTGATATATAAAGTAATGGAGAATCACTAGGAAGTTGAATAAATCTCATAGGAGTTAGGATGAAGAAGCTATCCCACTTTCAAATCAGGTGATCCCAGTTTTCCTGTTTGGGAATATGACAGCTTCTTTGTCATTCTAATCAAACCAGGATGAATCTTGATGTAAGAAGCTTGATTTTGATACATAAAGTAATGGAGAATCACTAGGAAGTTGAATAAATCTCATAGGAGTTAGGATGAAGAAGCTATCCCACTTTCAAATCAGGTGATCCCACTTTTCCTGTTTGGGAATATGACAGCTTCTTTGTCATTCTAATCAAACCAGGATGAATCGCGATGTAAGAAGCTTGATTTTGATACATAAAGTAATGGAGAATCACTAGGAAGTTGAAGAAATCTCATAGGAGTTAGGATGAAGAAGCTATCCCACTTTCAAATCAGGTGATCCCAGTTTTCCTGTTTGGGAATATGACAGCTTCTTTGTCATTCTAATCAAACCAGGATGAATCGCGATGTAAGAAGCTTGATTTTGATACATAAAGTAATGGAGAATCACTAGGAAGTTGAATAAATCTCATAGGAGTTAGGATGAAGAAGCTATCCCACTTTCAAATCAGGTGATCCCAGTTTTCCTGTTTGGGAATATGACAGCTTCTTTGTCATTCTAATCAAACCAGGATGAATCGCGATGTAAGAAGCTTGATTTTGATACATAAAGTAATGGAGAATCACTAGGAAGTTGAATAAATCTCATAGGAGTTAGGATGAAGAAGCTATCCCACTTTCAAATCAGGTGATCCCAGTTTTCCTGTTTGGGAATATGACAGCTTCTTTGTCATTCTAATCAAACCAGGATGAATCGTGATGTAAGAAGCTTGATTTTGATACATAAAGTAATGGAGAATCACTAGGAAGTTGAATAAATCTCATAGGAGTTAGGATGAAGAAGCTATCCCACTTTCAAATCAGGTGATCCCAGTTTTCCTGTTTGGGAATATGACAGCTTCTTTGTCATTCTAATCAAACCAGGATGAATCGCGATGTAAGAAGCTTGATTTTGATACATAAAGTAATGGAGAATCACTAGGAAGTTGAATAAATCTCATAGGAGTTAGGATGAAGAAGCTATCCCACTTTCAAATCAGGTGATCCCAGTTTTCCTGTTTGGGAATATGACAGCTTCTTTGTCATTCTAATCAAACCAGGATGAATCGATGTAAGAAGCTTGATTTTGATACATAAAGTAATGGAGAATCACTAGGAAGTTGAATAAATCTCATAGGAGTTAGGATGAAGAAGCTATCCCACTTTCAAATCAGGTGATCCCACTTTTCCTGTTTGGGAATATGACAGCTTCTTTGTCATTCTAATCAAACCAGGATGAATCGTGATGTAAGAAGCTTGATTTTGATACATAAAGTAATGGAGAATCACTAGGAAGTTGAATAAATCTCATAGGAGTTAGGATGAAGAAGCTATCCCACTTTCAAATCAGGTGATCCCAGTTTTCCTGTTTGGGAATATGACAGCTTCTTTGTCATTCTAATCAAACCAGGATGAATCGCGATGTAAGAAGCTTGATTTTGATACATAAAGTAATGGAGAATCACTAGGAAGTTGAATAAATCTCATAGGAGTTAGGATGAAGAAGCTATCCCACTTTCAAATCAGGTGATCCCAGTTTTCCTGTTTGGGAATATGACAGCTTCTTTGTCATTCTAATCAAACCAGGATGAATCGCGATGTAAGAAGCTTGATTTTGATACATAAAGTAATGGAGAATCACTAGGAAGTTGAATAAATCTCATAGGAGTTAGGATGAAGAAGCTATCCCACTTTCAAATCAGGTGATCCCAGTTTTCCTGTTTGGGAATATGACAGCTTCTTTGTCATTCTAATCAAACCAGGATGAATCGGATGTAAGAAGCTTGATTTTGATACATAAAGTAATGGAGAATCACTAGGAAGTTGAATAAATCTCATAGGAGTTAGGATGAAGAAGCTATCCCACTTTCAAATCAGGTGATCCCACTTTTCCTGTTTGGGAATATAACAGCTTCCTTGTCATTCTAATCAAACCAGGATGAATCGCGATGTAAGAAGCTTGATTTTGATACATAAAGTAATGGAGAATCACTAGGAAGTTGAATAAATCTCATAGGAGTTAGGATGAAGAAGCTATCCCACTTTCAAATCAGGTGATCCCAGTTTTCCTGTTTGGGAATATAACAGCTTCCTTGTCATTCTAATCAAACCAGGATGAATCGCGATGTAAGAAGCTTGATTTTGATACATAAAGTAATGGAGAATCACTAGGAAGTTGAATAAATCTCATAGGAGTTAGGATGAAGAAGCTATCCCACTTTCAAATCAGGTGATCCCAGTTTTCCTGTTTGGGAATATGACAGCTTCTTTGTCATTCTAATCAAACCAGGATGAATCGCGATGTAAGAAGCTTGATTTTGATATATAAAGTAATGGAGAATCACTAGGAAGTTGAATAAATCTCATAGGAGTTAGGATGAAGAAGCTATCCCACTTTCAAATCAGGTGATCCCAGTTTTCCTGTTTGGGAATATGACAGCTTCTTTGTCATTCTAATCAAACCAGGATGAATCGCGATGTAAGAAGCTTGATTTTGATACATAAAGTAATGGAGAATCACTAGGAAGTTGAATAAATCTCATAGGAGTTAGGATGAAGAAGCTATCCCACTTTCAAATCAGGTGATCCCAGTTTTCCTGTTTGGGAATATGACAGCTTCTTTGTCATTCTAATCAAACCAGGATGAATCTTGATGTAAGAAGCTTGATTTTGATACATAAAGTAATGGAGAATCACTAGGAAGTTGAAGAAATCTCATAGGAGTTAGGATGAAGAAGCTATCCCACTTTCAAATCAGGTGATCCCACTTTTCCTGTTTGAGAATATGACAGCTTCTTTGTCATTCTAATCAAACCAGGATGAATCGCGATGTAAGAAGCTTGATTTTGATACATAAAGTAATGGAGAATCACTAGGAAGTTGAAGAAATCTCATAGGAGTTAGGATGAAGAAGCTATCCCACTTTCAAATCAGGTGATCCCAGTTTTCCTGTTTGGGAATATAACAGCTTCCTTGTCATTCTAATCAAACCAGGATGAATCGCGATGTAAGAAGCTTGATTTTGATACATAAAGTAATGGAGAATCACTAGGAAGTTGAATAAATCTCATAGGAGTTAGGATGAAGAAGCTATCCCACTTTCAAATCAGGTGATCCCAGTTTTCCTGTTTGGGAATATGACAGCTTCTTTGTCATTCTAATCAAACCAGGATGAATCGCGATGTAAGAAGCTTGATTTTGATACATAAAGTAATGGAGAATCACTAGGAAGTTGAATAAATCTCATAGGAGTTAGGATGAAGAAGCTATCCCACTTTCAAATCAGGTGATCCCACTTTTCCTGTTTGGGAATATAACAGCTTCCTTGTCATTCTAATCAAACCAGGATGAATCGCGATGTAAGAAGCTTGATTTTGATACATAAAGTAATGGAGAATCACTAGGAAGTTGAATAAATCTCATAGGAGTTAGGATGAAGAAGCTATCCCACTTTCAAATCAGGTGATCCCAGTTTTCCTGTTTGGGAATATGACAGCTTCTTTGTCATTCTAATCAAACCAGGATGAATCGCGATGTAAGAAGCTTGATTTTGATACATAAAGTAATGGAGAATCACTAGGAAGTTGAATAAATCTCATAGGAGTTAGGATGAAGAAGCTATCCCACTTTCAAATCAGGTGATCCCAGTTTTCCTGTTTGGGAATATGACAGCTTCTTTGTCATTCTAATCAAACCAGGATGAATCGCGATGTAAGAAGCTTGATTTTGATACATAAAGTAATGGAGAATCACTAGGAAGTTGAATAAATCTCATAGGAGTTAGGATGAAGAAGCTATCCCACTTTCAAATCAGGTGATCCCAGTTTTCCTGTTTGGGAATATGACAGCTTCTTTGTCATTCTAATCAAACCAGGATGAATCGCGATGTAAGAAGCTTGATTTTGATACATAAAGTAATGGAGAATCACTAGGAAGTTGAATAAATCTCATAGGAGTTAGGATGAAGAAGCTATCCCACTTTCAAATCAGGTGATCCCACTTTTCCTGTTTGGGAATATAACAGCTTCCTTGTCATTCTAATCAAACCAGGATGAATCGCGATGTAAGAAGCTTGATTTTGATACATAAAGTAATGGAGAATCACTAGGAAGTTGAATAAATCTCATAGGAGTTAGGATGAAGAAGCTATCCCACTTTCAAATCAGGTGATCCCAGTTTTCCTGTTTGGGAATATAACAGCTTCCTTGTCATTCTAATCAAACCAGGATGAATCGCGATGTAAGAAGCTTGATTTTGATACATAAAGTAATGGAGAATCACTAGGAAGTTGAATAAATCTCATAGGAGTTAGGATGAAGAAGCTATCCCACTTTCAAATCAGGTGATCCCAGTTTTCCTGTTTGGGAATATGACAGCTTCTTTGTCATTCTAATCAAACCAGGATGAATCACGATGTAAGAAGCTTGATTTTGATATATAAAGTAATGGAGAATCACTAGGAAGTTGAATAAATCTCATAGGAGTTAGGATGAAGAAGCTATCCCACTTTCAAATCAGGTGATCCCAGTTTTCCTGTTTGGGAATATGACAGCTTCTTTGTCATTCTAATCAAACCAGGATGAATCGCGATGTAAGAAGCTTGATTTTGATATATAAAGTAATGGAGAATCACTAGGAAGTTGAATAAATCTCATAGGAGTTAGGATGAAGAAGCTATCCCACTTTCAAATCAGGTGATCCCAGTTTTCCTGTTTGGGAATATGACAGCTTCTTTGTCATTCTAATCAAACCAGGATGAATCGCGATGTAAGAAGCTTGATTTTGATACATAAAGTAATGGAGAATCACTAGGAAGTTGAATAAATCTCATAGGAGTTAGGATGAAGAAGCTATCCCACTTTCAAATCAGGTGATCCCAGTTTTCCTGTTTGGGAATATGACAGCTTCTTTGTCATTCTAATCAAACCAGGATGAATCGATGTAAGAAGCTTGATTTTGATACATAAAGTAATGGAGAATCACTAGGAAGTTGAATAAATCTCATAGGAGTTAGGATGAAGAAGCTATCCCACTTTCAAATCAGGTGATCCCACTTTTCCTGTTTGGGAATATGACAGCTTCTTTGTCATTCTAATCAAACCAGGATGAATCGTGATGTAAGAAGCTTGATTTTGATACATAAAGTAATGGAGAATCACTAGGAAGTTGAATAAATCTCATAGGAGTTAGGATGAAGAAGCTATCCCACTTTCAAATCAGGTGATCCCAGTTTTCCTGTTTGGGAATATACAGCTTCTTGTCATTCTAATCAAACCAGGATGAATCGCGATGTAAGAAGCTTGATTTTGATACATAAAGTAATGGAGAATCACTAGGAAGTTGAATAAATCTCATAGGAGTTAGGATGAAGAAGCTATCCCACTTTCAAATCAGGTGATCCCAGTTTTCCTGTTTGGGAATATGACAGCTTCTTTGTCATTCTAATCAAACCAGGATGAATCGCGATGTAAGAAGCTTGATTTTGATACATAAAGTAATGGAGAATCACTAGGAAGTTGAATAAATCTCATAGGAGTTAGGATGAAGAAGCTATCCCACTTTCAAATCAGGTGATCCCAGTTTTCCTGTTTGGGAATATGATAGCTTCTTTGTCATTCTAATCAAACCAGGATGAATCTTGATGTAAGAAGCTTGATTTTGATACATAAAGTAATGGAGAATCACTAGGAAGTTGAATAAATCTCATAGGAGTTAGGATGAAGAAGCTATCCCACTTTCAAATCAGGTGATCCCACTTTTCCTGTTTGGGAATATGACAGCTTCTTTGTCATTCTAATCAAACCAGGATGAATCTTGATGTAAGAAGCTTGATTTTGATACATAAAGTAATGGTGAATCACTAGGAAGTTGAATAAATCTCATAGGAGTTAGGATGAAGAAGCTATCCCACTTTCAAATCAGGTGATCCCAGTTTTCCTGTTTGGGAATATAACAGCTTCCTTGTCATTCTAATCAAACCAGGATGAATCGCGATGTAAGAAGCTTGATTTTGATACATAAAGTAATGGAGAATCACTAGGAAGTTGAATAAATCTCATAGGAGTTGGGATGAAGAAGCTATCCCACTTTCAAATCAGGTGATCCCAGTTTTCCTGTTTGGGAATATGATAGCTTCTTTGTCATTCTAATCAAACCAGGATGAATCTTGATGTAAGAAGCTTGATTTTGATACATAAAGTAATGGTGTATCACTAGGAAGTTGAATAAATCTCATAGGAGTTAGGATGAAGAAGCTATCCCACTTTCAAATCAGGTGATCCCAATTTTCCTGTTTGGGAATATGATAGCTTCTTTGTCATTCTAATCAAACCAGGATGAATCTTGATGTAAGAAGCTTGATTTTGATACATAAAGTAATGGTGAATCACTAGGAAGTTGAATAAATCTCATAGGAGTTAGGATGAAGAACCTATCCCACTTTCAAATCAGGTGATCCCAGTTTTCCTGTTTGGGAATATGATAGCTTCTTTGTCATTCTAATCAAACCAGGATGAATCTTGATATAAGAAGCTTGATTTAGATACATAAAGTAATGGTGAATCACTAGGAAGTTGAATAAATCTCATAGGAGTTAGGATGAAGAAGCTATCCCACTTTCAAATCAGGTGATCCCACTTTTCCTGTTTGGGAATATAACAGCTTCCTTGTCATTCTAATCAAACCAGGATGAATCGCGATGTAAGAAGCTTGATTTTGGTACATAAAGTAATGGAGAATCACTAGGAAGTTGAAGAAATCTCATAGGAGTTGGGATGAAGAAGCTATCCCACTTTCAAATCAGGTGATCCCAGTTTTCCTGTTTGGGAATATGATAGCTTCTTTGTCATTCTAATCAAACCAGGATGAATCTTGATGTAAGAAGCTTGATTTTGATACATAAAGTAATGGAGAATCACTAGGAAGTTTAATAAATCTCATAGGAGTTAGGATGAAGAAGCTATCCCACTTTCAAATCAGGTGATCCCAGTTTTCCTGTTTGGGAATATGACAGCTTCTTTGTCATTCTAATCAAACCAGGATGAATCGCGATGTAAGAAGCTTGATTTTGATACATAAAGTAATGGAGAATCACTAGGAAGTTGAAGAAATCTCATAGGAGTTAGGATGAAGAAGCTATCCTGTTGACATGAAAGCATGAATGACATAGAGGAAGAAGGAATCAAGTCAAGACATACATCCGGAGTGATCAAAGTGAGCTTGTCCGTACAAGTGTGAACTAACTTGGCGTGCAAGATAAGAGGAGACTTATCTGTGATCAAGAAGGATGTTATACTTGCCTTAAGATATTTAAAAGATGTCGGCCAAGAGAAGGGATCCGTTGAAGAAGAGGACAAGGTGGTTCAAAGGAGAGAGAGCCGTTTGGTGCTGTCGCTTTCCACCTTTGCTGTGCGCACCCTGCCCTTGATCAGTCCCCTTTGTTTATTCTTTTCTTCTATGTCAACTTGCCATTAGTTTATTCATTGTTGTATCTATTTAAGGTATGTAATCAGAACCAAATGGATCAAGGAAATATACTTCCTCACTTCTCTCTCTCTTATGTATTCGAACTCTCTCTCTCTCTCTCTCGAATTCTAAGTAAAACCCTAGCTATCTCTTCTCTTTGTTCTTGATAATTCACACAAGCTACTCTTATAATTCATTCATTTTATCATGGTATCAGAGCATCAAAGCTCTTGAAACCTTTATCTACTTCCGCAAAACAAATCTCTGTTTCTTTTCTTGCCGTTCTTTGAATCCTCAAGATGGAGAACAACAATAACAACAACAACAACCGCATCAGCATACCTGTGACTCTGAAGGGGATTAACTACCTCTTATGGGCCAGGATGGTGAAGATTGCCCTTGGAGGAAAGGGTTTGTGGAGTCATGTCTCAGCAGAAGCGGCTCCAAAACAAACCAACCAAGGAGAAGATGGACAGGAGATGGTGGTAGCTGATGAAGACAAGTGGGCTCAGGAAGATCTCATGGTTCTCACAGTGCTCCTCAGCTCTCTTGAACCCGCCATCATGGAGTCTTACTCTTACTGTGAGACTACCAAACAGCTGTGGGATACACTTTACAAAGTGTATGGAAATGTCTCCAACCTCACAAGAGTCTTTGAAGTGAAGAGAGCCATCAATGCGCTCAACCAAGGAGATGTGGAGTTCCAACCACACTTTGGCAAGTTTAGGTCTCTTTGGGCAGAGATGGAACTGCTAAGACCACACACCACTGACCATGCCACGCTTCTAACCAGGCGTGAGGAAGACAGAGTGTTTGGACTGCTGCTCACCTTAACCCATCTTATGGGAGCTTGATCAAGCACATCCTAAGAGCTGACAAGCTACCTGACCTGGATGAAGTATGTGCTCAAATCCAGAAGGAAGAAGGCTCAGTGGGCTTGTTTGGTGGCAAGGGAGACTTAAGCATGGCGCATCAAGCAGAACAAGCAGTAGCAAACAAGGCGGCTTACAAACAAGATGAGAGGAAAGGCCTGACCTGCGACCACTGCAAGAAGAAGGGTCACTTGAAGGACAAATGCTGGATACTTCATCCCCACCTTAAGCCCAGCAAGTTTAGGGAGACTCGCTCTCAATACCAAGATGCAAGGGCCAACTTCTCAGCTGATGGTGCTGAGCCAACAACACCAATCACCATGGGCATAAGCAACCTAGGTGTGGGAAGTGCAACTGCCTCCACATCAGGCTATGCCACGCCAAGGGCCAACCTGGATGAGACCATCAAGAAGTCTGACTTAACTGCTCTCATCAAGGCTCTAAAAGAATCTGGTATATCTAAAAACCTTGGTGTTTCTCTTAATGCTTCACATACTGCTAATGGCACTATAAGAGTTTTTAAATCGGCTAAGCCCTTAGTTATAGATTCTGGTGCTTCTCATCACATGATAAGTGATTTAGAACTGATTAAAAACATAGAACCGGCCTTAGGAAATGTGATGATAGCAAATGGAGATAAAATCCCAATAAAAGGTGTAGGTAATCTTAAACTGTTTGATAAAGAAACTAAGGCTTTCTATATGCCCACCTTTGCTTCAAATCTATTATCTGTTAAGAAAGTAACTAATGATCTCAATTGTCAAGTTACATTCACGCCTAACAGTGTGTACTTTCAGGATATTGATTCTAGTAAGTTGCTTGGCAAAGGTGTTACCAAGGGAGACTTGTACTTGCTTGAGGACACAAGATCCGCAACTGATCTATTTCCTGTTTTTCATTCTGTTTCTGAATTCCCTAAAGATGTAATATGGCATGCTAGACTAGGACATCCTCATTCTCATGCCTTGAACATCCTGTTACCTAGCATTTCTTTTAAAAGTGATTGTGAGGCTTGTATCTTAGGAAAACATTGTAGAACTGTGTTTCCTAAATCAAAGACTCAATATGATAATTGCTTTGATCTCATACATTCTGACGTATGGACTGCCCCATGTGCATCTAGAGAGCAACATAAATATTTTGTGACATTCATTGATGAAAAATCTAAATACACATGGATCACTTTGTTGCAATCTAAGGATAGAGTGCTAGAAGCTTTTAAAAACTTTCAGAGCTATATAACTAACCATTTCAATGTTAAGATCAAAATTCTTAGATCAGATAATGGTGGTGAGTATACTAGCACAGCCTTCAAACAACACCTAGCCTCACATGGAATCATTCAACAAACTAGCTGCCCTTATACACCTCAACAAAATGGAGTGGCTGAGAGAAAGAATAGACACTTGATGGAAGTGGCGAGGAGTATGATGTTCCATGCCAATGTACCTAAGCGTTTTGGGGAGATGCAGTGGTCACGGCCACCTATCTAATCAACCGCACACCTACAAGAGTCCTCCTTGATGCCACTCCCTATGAGGTACTAAACAAATCTAGATCATCCATTGACCATTTGCGTGTGTTTGGGTGTGTGTGTTTTGTTTTGATTCCAAGAGAACTAAGAAACAAGCTAGAAGCAAAGAGCACAAAGGCCATGTTCATTGGGTACTCCACACATCAGAAAGGGTACAAATGCTATGTGCCAGAAACAAGAAGAGTCCTAGTATCCAGAGATGTTAAGTTCATGGAATCCAAGGCCTACTATGATGAGAACAGTTGGGGAGAACTCAAAGATCTATCTCACTCTGCCTCGGACAGAGCTAACAACCTGAAAGTTCTTATGGAAAGACTTGGCATCAGCTTACCAAGGGAACCAGAAAAGAGCCAGGACACTACCCCTCAGCATGATGGAGCTGAGGTACGAGATAATGAAGTCTCTCATCATGATCATGAGGGGGGCAATGGAGAACAATCTGCGCAAGATCAACCTGAACAATCTGCGCAAGCTCAACCTGAAGAAAACTCAGTATTGTCTCATGATCAAGATGAGATGGCACAACCAGAAACTGAAGATCAAGGTAGGGAACCTGAGCAGACACCAGCCCTAAGAAGAAGTACAAGGATCAGGAGACCGGCTTCAGATTGGGTTAAGACAAGAATCTACTACAATGCTCAAGCCGTGGCACATCCAGTAAGTGGAGTATGCACCTTTGCTCAATATCCAGAAGAACATCAAGTCTTTGTGAGTTCATTGGACCAGGAATGGATACCAAAAACGTATGCAGAAGCTATGGAGGATGATGAATGGAGGAGCTCAGTGGATGATGAAATGGGGGCCATGGAAAGGAATAACACCTGGTATGAGACAGAGCTTCCAAAAGGGAAGAAAGCTGTGACTAGCAGACTCATACACACCATCAAGTACCTTGCAAATGGGAAACCAGAAAGGAAAAAGACCAGACTAGTGGCAAGAGGGTACACACAAGTATATGGAGAAGACTACCTAGACACTTTTGCACCAGTAGCCAAGCTCCATACAATCCGGATACTCCTCTCATTGGCAGTGAACCTAGAATGGGATCTTTGGCAAATGGATGTGAAGAATGCATTCTTGCAAGGTGAACTAGAGGATGAAGTATATATGAGGCCACCTCCCGGAATGGAAGAGATGGTGAAACCAGGGAATGTTCTCAGACTCAGGAAGGCTATCTATGGCCTGAAACAATCACCAAGAGCTTGGTACCACAAGCTAAGCACCACACTAAATGGGAGAGGCTTTGTGAAGTCTCAAGCGGATCACACACTGTTTACCCTCACCAGCCAGCAAGGGATCGTTGTGATTCTGGTCTATGTAGATGACATCATCATCACTGGTAGTGACAAGGAAGAGATCAGCTCAACTAAGACATTCCTCAAGACCGCATTTGACATCAAAGACCTAGGAGAACTGAAATATTTCCTTGGCATTGAGATGTGTAGATCAAGGGAGGGGATTGTTCATGTCCCAAAGGAAGTATACTTTGGACATTCTAAAGGAGGCAGGAGACCTTGGAGGAAGAGTGGCCAAGACACCACTAGAAGAAGGCTACAAGGTTATGCGTGAGGGGGAGTTTGATGCAACTCCCTTTGAGGATGTCAAGAGGTATAGAAGAATGGTTGGGAAGCTTATCTATCTTACTATCACAAGGCCGGATGTGTGTTTTGCTGTGAACCAAGTGAGCCAACACATGCAAGCTCCTAAGGTACATCATTGGAACATGGTGGAAAGGATCTTGAGATACTTAAGAGAGGCGCCAGGTCAGGGAGTGTGGATGGCTTGCAACAAGAGTACTGAAGTTGTTGGGTATTGTGATGCTGATTGGGCTGGAGATAGAGTTGATAGGAGATCAACTACAGGCTATTGCACCTTTATTGGAGGAAACCTAGTCACATGGAAGAGCAAGAAGCAGAAGGTGGTCTCTTGCTCAAGTGCTGAGGCAGAGTACCGATCTATGAGGAAGCTTACTATTAGATTTTGTGATTTAAAGAGTGATTAAGTTTAATCTGAGAATTAAAGAGATTAGAGATTAAGAACAAGAGAGAGACTAGAGAGAGAGACTCAAAACTCCATTAATTAATACTGATGAGGGTTTACAAGTATATAAAGAGAGAGCAACAAGGAATTTCGAAATGTATAAGCATGTGTAGTCAAAGGACAGGCTGGAACTCCTTTTGAATCACTTGGCTGTGCTTTCTCACATGCTTGCACTAGTAGAAAAGCATCCTCTCCTTTCCAGCATCATACAGGCTGTCAAAGGCTCCCTTATCCTTCCTTATCCTCTTTGGTCGAGTTTACTCTCTTCCCTTCACTAAGTTACCTTCTCATGCCATCAGATAACTTCCCAAGTTGTTACTGTGGTTAAACTAAAGTTACCACAGTAAAACTCCAAAGTTACTGTCTACTCCAACTCTCTTCCTCTCTCAATATATCAACTCTTTATTCTCTCATCTCAACACTCCCCCTCAAGCTTGACCATGTGGAACAAGTCAAGCTTGGAAGGACCATGAGATCTCCCTCATTAAAACCTCATTAAGGAAAACCCATTGGGACAAAACCTGAATGAGGAAAAAGAGTAGAGATCACATGATCAGGAGAGTGTATAGACTAGCCCTTAGGCGAGAGATCAATGAGTCCTAACCTGATGTGTATGGACTCCATTGTCTTTTGCCTTGCTGCCTTTGTGAACACATCTGCTAACTGATCCTCACTCCGAGTATAACAAGGTAGAATCACCCCAAGAATCATCATCTGCCTCACCTTGTGACAATCAACCTCAATGTGCTTTGTTCTCTCATGGAACACAGAGTTAGATGCAATGTGGATAGCTGCTTGATTATCACAATGCATTGTCATTGGCGTTGCTTGAATAATCTCCAGATGCTTCAAAATCCCTTTTATCCACACTAGCTCATTTGTAAGCTTCAGCATTGCTCTATACTCGGCCTCAGCACTGGAACAAGACACTACCTTCTGCTTCTTACTCTTCCAAGTGACCAAGTTACCACCAATGAATGTACAATAGCCTGTGGTTGATCTTCTATCTGCTCTATCACCAGCCCAATCCGCATCACAGTAGCCTACAACCTCAGTACTCTTGTTACATCCCATCCATACTCCAAGACCAGTAGTTCCATTCAGATACATCAAGATCCTTTCCACCATCCGCCAGTGGTGCTCCTTAGGAACTTGCATATGTTGACTGACTTGATCACCGCAAAGCATACATCAGGTCTAGTAATGGTAAGATAAATCAACTTCCCCACTAGCTTCCTATACAGCTTAGGATCATGGAATGGCTTGCTATGCTCAATCTCCCCTCACGTGGAACCTTGTACCCATCCTCCATTGGCATCTTGGCTGTCTTTCCTCCATAGGCATCTGCTCCCTTCAATAGATCAATCACATACTTCCTTTGAGACATGAACAATCCTTCCTTTGATCTGCATATCTCAATCCCAAGAAAATACTTCATTTCCCCCAAGTCTTTAATCTCAAAGCTTGCCTTGAGATACTCCTTTGTAGCCTTGATGCCTTCCTTATCACTGCCTGTGATGATGATATCATCCACATACACAAGTAATACCACAATACCAGATGAGGTGGTTAGGGTAAAGAGAGTGTGATCCAATTCTGACTTTCTGAACCCTCTCCCATTCAGTGTAGTACTCAACTTGTTGTACCACGCCCTTGGAGACTGCTTGAGACCATAGATAGCTTTCCTCAACCTCAACACATTACCCTTCTTTACTAGATGTTCAAGACCTGGTGGTGGATGCATGTATACTTCATCTTCCAACTCTCCTTGAAGGAATGCATTCTTCACATCCATTTGCCACAAATCCCACTCAAGATTCACAGCTAAAGATAATACAATCCTGATAGTATGAAGTTTAGCCACAGGAGCAAAGGTCTCAACATAGTCCTCACTGAGAGTTTTAGAAGATTAAGGAGAGATTAAGAGAGAAGAGTAAGAGATGGAGAGAGTTTCCGTGAGAGTGTGACAAAGAGAATAGAAGGAGAATAAGTTTCCTACTTGATTTGTTACACATGACAGGGTATTTAAAGACATACAAGAATGCATAAACAATGAGAAGATAGTACAAGGGAAAGAATAAACAAAGAGGAGGCAGATCCGCGGATGGCTCGTTCAGCAAGAGGGATAGTGACAGCTCCCCAACGCAGCTCCCTCTCTCTTCTCTTAGGAACACCCGTGACTCTCCCCACTCACTTCTCTTCAACGGATACATGTCGACATTCCCCACTCACTAGGAGATCTTTTAATCACTTGACCGAGTTGGTTACTCATGACTTGCTTCCTTTCCTTGCAAGTCACTCTAGGTTGTACGGACAGGCCTTGTTCTCCAAGTTCCTATCTTCTTGCTTTATTTCTTCATGTCAACACACCCCCTCAAGCTTGACAGTAGTGAGTGTCAAGCTTGGAAATCCTGAAGCATTCCCTCATTAAAACCTTTACTTGGAAAAACCACTTGGGATAAAAACCAAGCAAAGGAAAAAGAGTAGAATACTCCATGGTGAGGGGATCATTGACATGGAAGGTTTATGAGTCCAAGTCTTGGAAGAATGGACTCACAAACTTTTGCTGCTGGCTGCCTTGGTGAAAGATGTCAGCCAGCTGATCCTCACTTCTTGTATAGCATGGGAGGATCACTTGCTGTTCTACTGCTTGTCTCACTCACTACCTGTGGACAGTCCACTTCTATGTGTTTTGTCCTCTCATGGAAGACTGAGTTGGATGCAATGTGTATTGCAGCTTGATGTCACAATGCATGGTCATGGGAGTGTGATCTCAATTCCCAAGTCGCCTAGAAGCCCTTTATCCAGATAAGCTCACTGGTTAGCTTCCTCATTGATCTGTACTCTGCTTCTGCACTGAGCAAGACACACCACCTTCTGCTTCTTGCTCTTCCAGTGACCAGATTCCCTCCATGAATGTACAATAAGCCGGTGGTTGACCTTCTGTCTACTCTGTCCCCAGCCCAATCTGCATCACCAGTATCCTATCACACTCAGTGTTCTTGTTGCAAGCCATCCATACACCCTGACCTGGCGCCTCTCTCAAGTATCTTAGGATCCTCTCCACCATGTTCCAGTGATGAACCTTGGGAGTTTGCATGTGCTGGCTTACTTGATTAACTGCAAAGCACACATCTGGCCGAGTGATGGTTAGATAGATCAGCTTCCCAACCATCCTTCTATACTGCTTGACGTCTTCAAATGGAGTATCTTCATACTCCCCCTCTCGCAATACCTTGTAACCTTCTTCAAGTGGTGTCTTGGCTTGTCTTCCTCCAAGATCTCCTGCCTCCTTTAAGATGTCCAGGGTATACTTTCTTTGGGACATGAACAATCCTTCCTTTGATCTGCACATCTCAATGCCGAGGAAGATACTTCAGTTCTCTAGGTCTTTGATATCAAATGCGGCTGTTTAAGAAAGGTCTTGGTTGAACTGATCCCCTCCTTGTCACAACCAGTGATGATGATATCATCCACATAGACTAGAATCACAACAATCCCTTGCTTGCTGGTGAGAGTGAAGAGTGTGTGATCCGCTTGAGACTTCACAAAGCCCTT